>NC_135871.1:1825543-1888043 GCF_031162955.1 Sander vitreus | reverse complement strand
GATTGAGTCAGAAAGCTCTTTATTTTTTTGTTAACTGTAATAATGGCATGGCACAGGATCACAAATCACATTATAACTAACAGAGTTTGGTCAGGTTGGACTATAAACACTTCTCCACACCTGACATGCACGGGCTGGAATTACTCTGCCAGTAAGTTAGTGCAGTAGCATTTTTCAAAATTAAAAAGATATGCATCAAATTACACTTTTCCAGAGGGGAGCTGAGGTTGCACTGAAAAGGCACTTCCTGCTGAACAGTATAGTGCATGACTTTACTGCCAAAAAAAGTATATGTACAATCAATTAGTGGACATCCTTCTGTATGTAGAAGTACCCAGTTTTCTTCTTCTCTGTCCTACTGAGGACACATGATTAGACGGTGGTGAAGGTGAAGCGAGTGACATGTTTGTAGTCCTCACCAGGACGCAGAATACAGTCAGGAAACGAAACCTGGACACACACACACACACACACACACACACACAGTTAATATTATTAGAACAGAGTTTCTCAACCTTATATGTGGATGTCTGAAATACCAGTCACGCTATCACACTGGTAGTAGTTTGCGAAAAATAATCATACTACATTTGCATTGAAACTTAAACTTGTATGTAGAGTAGGGGTTTCTGCATTGATGCAGAGACAGACCAACATATGTTTTTTAAACGTCTATTTATTAGTATTTTAGAAAGCAAACATATTGCTTACAAATTCTAAAAACATATGACAGAAATAGTTGTACTAAAACAATTACATACACCGACGCGAACACAATAGGTCCTGTACGGTAGATAATCAGATTAGATAATATTCCAAAGTACAAAGCTGCTCCACATACTTATTGACATCACACCTCAGGTAGTTATCATAGCTAAGAGCTAAGGTGAGAGCTACAGCTTCTACAATATCACTGAAGGGTTGCCAAGTCTTACAAAATGTTTCAACGAAACCATGCAACGTATATTTGAGTTCTTCCAGTTATAGGTGCTGCAGAACGTCTTTGATCAACATAGTGAAAGTGGGAAGTTGTGAGGAAGTGTCTTTTTTAAGAGCAGATACAATGAAAAGGGGAGGTCATATATATCTGACTGCTTGAATTTTGTCGATGAAAGCCATGTGTAGCAATATATAATAATATTGAGGAGGTGGCGGATCGTGATGATTGAAACACATCACCTGTACCAAAGTACCACTTTCTAACAAAGCAAAGTTGTACTAATGGCTTGATTAATGTAGCCTGAATATCCAGACCCAAATCCGAAAGATTAAGGGTCTGGCACTGAGTAATGAAAATGGCCCAACTCGAGGGGCGGCAACGAGCATGCATTTGAAAATCTCACTGCACGCAATTGGATAACACTACGACCAATCACAACAATACACGGGGTGACGTATCCAGAGCCCCATACGCTTAGCCACCAGAGGAGCTAACTGGTAGATTAAACTCTTAGCTACCAGAGGAGCTAACTGGTAGATTAAACTCTTAGCTACCAGAGGAGCTAACTGGTAGATTAAACTCTTAGCTACCAGCGGAGCTAACTGGTAGATTAAACTCTTAGCTACCAGAGGAGCTAACTGGTAGATTAAACTCTTAGCTACCAGAGGAGCTAACTGGTAGATTAAACTCTTAGCCACCAGAGGAGCTAACTGGTAGATTAAACTCTTAGCTACCAGAGGAGCTAACTGGTAGATTAAACTCTTAGCTACCAGAGGAGCTAACTGGTAGATTAAACTCTTAGCTACCAGAGGAGCTAACTGGTAGATTAAACGCTTAGCTACCAGAGGAGCTAACTGGTAGATTAAACTCTTAGCCACCAGAGGAGCTAACTGGTAGATTAAACTCTTAGCTACCAGAGGAGCTAACTGGTAGATTAAACTCTTAGCTACCAGAGGAGCTAACTGGTAGATTAAACTCTTAGCTACCAGAGGAGCTAACTGGTAGATTAAACTCTTAGCTACCAGAGGAGCTAACTGGTAGATTAAACTCTTAGCTACCAGCGGAGCTAACTGGTAGATTAAACTCTTAGCTACCAGAGGAGCTAACTGGTAGATTAAACTCTTAGCTACCAGAGGAGCTAACTGGTAGATTAAACTCTTAGCCACCAGAGGAGCTAACTGGTAGATTAAACTCTTAGCTACCAGAGGAGCTAACTGGTAGATTAAACTCTTGCCGTATCCGGTCGGCAAAGCAGCCAAAACTTTTAGATATAAAAATAAAAGTCTAACTTGTTCATTGTAGTGGCCAAATCCGTTTCAAACAGCTGGTGTTCATCCGTAACCATCTTGCAATGTCTACTAATGACTTTGACATCGCAGCGCTGTCGTCATGTGTTTAGCTCGCCTCTGGCCCGCCTATATCAGATACACCGATGTGATTGGTGCAGCTCGGCTACAAGGGCATAGTTAATGAGCACCGTTACTGAATGACAGAGGGGCTCGCTGAGCAAATTCATATTGTCCTCTCGCGAGAACTCTGGATTTCCAGGGTATCAATAATGGTCAATACATTTAGATTTTGAGTTAAGTCACATATACAAATAAAATTGCAAATGCAACCTTCTCAATAATAGCCAACAATAGTTGGTTTTACCAATAGATCACTTCACACGACAGCTTTGTAACATCACCACCATCATACCTGGTTGACAGCATCAGGCCAATTCTGGGTCTCCAGACAGAAGGAGCTGTGCTTCCCGTACCTAACCCCGCCCTTTCCTGTCATAGAGCCATCCAGGAAGTTGGCAGTGTAGAACTGGACTCCTGGTTGGCTGGTGGAAACCTCCAGGACCCGCCCACTGGCTGGGTGACACACTCTGAGACGAAGAAACAAGTTTTCCTGCTAGATTTGATTAAAGACAAAAGGTATGTGTTGTTGTGTGTAGCGTGTGTTGTCCTCTGCAGCAGACCTGGCAGCATGTCTTTCTGTCCAGGTGTCTCCGGGTGACGACAGACAGAAATTATGGTCAAACCCTGGACCTGGAACTTCCTTCAGCTGAGGGCCAATCAGAAGAGGCTTTCTGAGGTCAAAGGGCGTGCCGTCCACTCGTCTGATCTCTCCTGCGGATAGAAGAGGTTATTGATTGGTGATTGTTTATCACTGAACAAAGTTTCGGTGATGAGACACGGTTTTCTAGTAAAAGAAGGAGGAAAAATGTTGTGAGAAATCTCAGCAACATTGAGCATCATCATTGGACTCCATTGGAGTGAATACACTGCAGTGATTCAATCATTATAGAAAGTTAGGAGTGAGTTCTTGCTTTGCCAGACCTTCTTCCACAGCGCTGTGGAGGAGGGTCTGGCTAGTCCACACAGCATTCTGGGATGGGAGAAAAACATGCTCTGGTTTATTGGCACAATCGTCTTGGGCGGCGCTAAACGCCATACTAAGCAACGGCAAAATAGCCTCAGGAAGGAACTTGTTTTGGTGGAACATGTGTACGTTCAAAAGTTTTAGTCGTGCAACAGAAAACTCAGATTGGACAGATAGTCTAGCTAGCTGTCTGGATTTACCCTGCAGAGATCTGAGGAGCAGTTAACCATAGTCCTCACAAATCCACCAGAGAAGAGGAAGGTAATGGATGTCTGGCCTAAATGAGTGAAATCCGGCGGAATTTCCGTCGGCAACGGAGCAATCCTGGAAGTGGAACGTTGAGGATATAGACTAGGGGTGAGTAAAGGCAGCCCTCCTAACTTCACTGCCACACGTCCCCTCAGTGGGCAGATTACGTCATCGCTTTGTAAAACCTCTGCCAGCATTTTCAGATTTGTACTGCTTTAAAGAAGCTCCAACTTTGGGTGAAAAACCCCCCAAAAACCAATACTTTCCTATCTCTCACCCTCAAACTATCATCCTGTTGGGGATTTAATAGACAGAAAGGCTCACAGAGGCACAGGAATTAGACAGGCCCAACTCTCCAAGACTTCAGTTCAGCCCTCTACTTTTAACTCTCAGAATTGATTCATTATTTTATTTAATCTTTTTTTTAGATAATTTTTTTGGGCTTTTCCGCCTTTAATTTTTGACAGGACAGCTAGGTGAGAGAGAGGGGGAAGACATACAGGAAATCGTCAACAGGTCGGATTTGAACCATGGACCTCTGCGTCGAGGCATTAACCTCTCAGTACATGTGCACCTGCTCTACCCACTGAGCCAACCCGGCCACTTGATTCGTTGTTTTGAAGTCTTGTTCTTATTCGGCCCTTAAGCTGGATTTCCATTCTAACACAGATTCTGGGATATAAATAAACATTATCATTATCTCCTCTGTCTTCGGGGGAAACCAAAGCTAATTGCAGAGTAATGAGCATGTTTGTCTGACAGAGCATGAAGGAACACACTCCCACACAAGTTTTCAGGCTTTCACACTTCTGTAGAACAGTGGCAAAAACACCATAATTAACGTTTATACTGTACAAACCACATGGTAAAGAGGGATTCAACATGAGGACTAAACTAACAGTTAGCTCAAACAACAGAACCTGACCTTTTCAAACACCCACAGACACACAAAGACAAGAGCTTAATGATGAAGAGGAAACATAATGTAGATCAAAATTGTTGTCCACTTGACTGTTTCAGCTCTTCGTAGCTGGTCCCCCAGCTGCCTGCATCACAAATAAAGTTGTTGCTGTAAAGCTAGTGAGCAGCTAACCAGACGGCCACATGGTTTGTTACACAGAATCATCTGAGAAGCTGATATTGGAAATGGAAAAGGAAAGGCACTTTCAAAAAAAAAAACCTGGCAGATGATTGAAAGAACCATCTGTCTATCACGTCGGCCACACACCACTAAAACCACGCCCGTAGCAGCCAGTAGCTCCTCACCGGACGCTGATTGGTGTGGTTCATACACAAATAGGGCTGGGTATTGTCCAAATATTTTCAATACCGGTACTGCGACTCTGATACCGTTTCCTGAATGATACTTTTTTTGATAGCAATTTTATAAAATCCATTTTTAACAAAGAACAACGACAACAAATTACACCATTACACATTACGGCACCAATCATTTTCAGCTCCTACTACGTGAGCCGTCTCGTGTGTGTAACAGAAGTTTTTGTCTGCGTGTCTCTGCGTGTAACGTGTAACGTTAAGACAGCCAGTCACAGACATCATCAGATCTTGGTAGAAGCATGCTGCATGCTGATTGGCTCACTGACGCTGATGAGATTCACTCTTTAGGTATTGAAATTGGGTATTGAATGACGAGGCAATTTTCGACACTCGATACTTCAGAGGCAATTCGGTCGGTGCATAAATGCCTTTTTACAGTCGCCGCAGCCGACCTGGCGCGCGCCAACGTGACGTCAAAATGACATAGATCTCGCTGGCGCGCCAGGATTTTAAGGGCGCGACCTATTTTTTTCAGCGGCGCACGACAAAGTGGAAACAGGAAGCATGGAGGAGTGTGAGGACAACCTGACGCCAGGACTCTCAGAGTGACTGCAGGTCTCTCTTGTAAACTTACTGGGTTAAGATGAGTTCTTTTATGGTGAATGAAAGGTTTGATCCAACGAAGTAGGTCATCCAATCAAATCGAAGCATTGACGGCAATGCTGCTGCCAGTTCTGCCGTTGTTTACCTTTTTCTTCTTCTTCTAGTCCGTAGAAATAGCAAAGTCGGTAGGCTTTCCTCATTAGCGACACCTCTGTTCAGGAGAAGACTGCAACTAGTGTCGCGACCTCCACCCGCGAGTATAAACAGTTACGGCGCTCCCATGACGTCACATTTGCGCACGACAGGTTGGCTGCGGCGAGTATACTGGACGTGTAAAAAGTATTGATTTCGTTACCCAGCTCATACACAAACGCATTAGGTTGGCGCCTGACAAGATGGATTTTTGTGTGATATGTGATCCCACGAATCTCACGTGATCTCATGATATCGCGAGTATCCAGCTGGCATGCAAAGCAAGCAAGTGCTACTATACAAGCAGAAGCTGGCCCAACCGTATCAGAGCAAAAATCTGTCCCTCAATGAGTGAGTGTTGGAGTTTCCCTATTGTCTACTGCTCTTTCAAAATGAATAGAATAGACTTATCATGCCACGCATCAATTGCAAATTAAGAAAGAGTGCTCCAATGTCATGAATCATATCGCAATCGCAATTAGACATTTTCCTCATATCGTGCAGCCCTAAAATCTGTGTGAAATTTGGGCTACCAAAAAGCACATTGACCAAACACATTCCAGCTGTGTACACGTTTCAGTACAGATGCAATACGCCATGACGTAGGTTGGAAAATGTTGGAAATCCCTCTAGTGGACAGCACGTATAACAACAGTGACATTGACAATGCCTAAGCCTAACCTCCATTTTCCACTGGCAGCGTCTGCGCTGTGTTCCGATTTTGTTCCGTCCTCCGCCAAGCGCCATACCACACTCGGAGCGTCTCAGAAGTGGAGCAACTTGCCTGCCCGACTCGCAGATTTTATTGTCTCTACTTTCATACATTCCCCACACCAGACTCTGTACCTTCGGAGACTGAGCCTTCAGTGATGCAGCCCCACCCCCCTCCCTGCAGATATCTGAAATACTACATCCCTGGACATCTTTAAAAAAACTCCTCAAACACCAGCTGTTCACCACAGCCTAAAACCTCCCTTAGCTTAGCCACAGTAATTCTGTAAAGTGTCCTTGGGTTTCATGAAAGGCGCTATAGAAATAAAAGTTATTATTATTATTATTATTACTTTGTACTTTACAGAACAATACCGTGTTAATAAGCTAATATCTACCTTCCACTCCAAGCACACTGCAGTTAAACTCCATGCCTTCTCTTTTCTGGCGTTGTCCTGATAAAAGGAATTTGTGATAAATCTCTCGTCTACAGTGGTGTTGTAAAGGAGACAAACGATAGTGGGGGGTGTCTTTTGGTAAACTGACTGGATTCTCTCACTGTTTCACTTCCTGCGCGGCTGTCCGAACGCCCTGTGTCTCGCGTGAAAATAGACTTGGCGCTATAAAAAAAAAAAAAGGTATTATAGAGAAAGATTGACAGCTCTAACATGCAGTGATGCTTCTGTTGCCTGTAATGTCAGTTTCAGAGCACCAGAGGGCAGCGCGGGCATTGGGTTTCAGTACCCAACATAGTCGTGCTGTAGTGGCAGTTTGAGCAAATGTGAGAATTTACTACCATTCTGCACTTTATTAATGTCTGACAGTTAAAAATGCATCAGACTGCTGACAAGTTATTACATACTTTCACACTTCATTTAAATGAATCACTTTCTCATTGCTGGGTTCATTCTGTTGGGAAAGAACACAGACATCTTTTACCTGTAGGAATCGATGAGTCATCCACAGGCAGGTAGGACTGAGCACTGATGGACACTGCATGGTCATAGATATCTGCTGCACCCTATACACACACAAACACACACACATTATTCTGTGACACTATAGACTGTTCACTTTACTTAGTTTAAAATAATTCTATTTTATTTTAGGTGTATAATATATGGTCTATTGGTGTAGTTTTGTCCCCACCAGTGATAAAAAAAATTATTCAGCAGAGGCAGGGATATGTAGACCAGAAAGGGGGAAATCCCACACAACCATTTGCATGTTCTCCCTGTGTCTGCGTGGGTTTTCTCCGGGTGCTCTGGTTGCTTATGACGTCATTAAGACGAGGAAGATTCCAGCCCATCTGAGCTTTCATTTTCTCAAAGGCAGAGCAGGATACCCAGGGCTCGGTTTACACCTATCACCATTTCTAGCCACTGGGGGACCATAGGCAGGCTGGGGGAACTCATATTAATGTTAGAAAACCTCATAAAGTGACATTTTCATGCCATGGGACCTTTAATATTTCCTAATGATCAAAGAGCTGATGGTGTGCTCTTACCTGTCCAGCCAGGTTGAAGTAGGAGTGGTTGGTGAGGTTGATGGGGGTGGCTTTAGTAGACCTGGCTTGGTATTCAGCAGTTAGTGTTTCCCCCTGAACACACAACTCAAATCTTACTGAACTGGCCTGTACAAACCATCGATTTACATGAAAAAGTCAATTTGGCATTCTGCAATGAATAACAGACTTCTTGAGGGAAATACAATTTCATGACTTCTACTTTAATAACTCAACATCTTTTTCATCCAAGGTTGTTTAGTTTTACCAAAAGCTGTTTGTTTTCCAGATGAAATAGGATCATTCATGAGCCAAACCTCTTCAGTCAGATCATCCCAGCCAATAACAAACGTTTGGTTAATGAATAGTCAAAATGTTTGAGATGCTTGGAGGGTGATCAGCTACAGAGCGGTGTGCTTACCTGTAGGGTGTAGGAGACAGAGGCCTGAACCTCCCCAGGATAACCCTGGTCTCCATCTGGACTGGTAAGACTCAGCTGTACACCACCTTCCACAGCTGTCCCATGCCAGATAACCTAAAGAGCCAAACACATACTGTACGTACAGTATTATACAGTATACATATAAGATTATAAAGTGGAAGTAGTCCTTGTTACAAGAATGACAGGTGAGGTCAAATAAAATACTACACTTACAGGAAGCAACATCTCATGGGAGTGATGGCATAGAAAAAAAGACCTGTGTATATTCAGCGTAGGGATGCAGCGTTAACACCGATTTCACTATTAACCGCGCTTTAAAAAGCCACGGTTAATAATCATTAAGACCTTTGCATTTACAGTGAGTGCACTGATGATAACGTTGGCTGCAAAGAGATCTCTTCATCACATTTATTCCTTGGCAACATGCTGCACATCTCCCTGTGACAGCTGCATCTTGTCTAGCAGCTCCTCCAACTTTTAGACACACCAGCTAGCAGGGCCATTTCTAGCCCAAAAAGGGCCAACTTCTTCAGAAGGACAGCGCTGTTGACCTGCGTTTGTGGTGTGACTGATTCACCTCTAGTCTCTAATCTTTTCAGATGAATTTAAATTAAAAAGACTGATTGATCATAATCATTTTCAAAGCAGTGAAATTAATGAATGCATAATAATTGCGATAATCGTGATTATTTTTCAGACTATATCGTACCAACAAAATGTATAATCCTTGAATCCCTAATTTAGTGGATATACTGTATAACTGTAATTCATTTTTGTATAACTATGAGGCTTCACCAGTCTGTCTTAGAAAAATCTATTACCTAGTTTCTCAGGACAGCGTGTTCTTGCTGAGCTGTAGTGGGACCGGGACAGCTTTGAGCTGGAACTGAACTTTAGAATGCATTTATGCACAGAACAAGGAGTGTGGATTTTGTCCCCCATCAGTTACATTGGAAAAGTATTAACGGGTAACTTCGTTTTTTTTTAACCTATTTTCCTATGTTTTTGTGTCTAAGTTACTGATGGGAACAACAATCTTTAACATTGGTCTGGTATTAAGCCAGATTGCTGCAGTTGGCAGTCAGAAACAAGCTACAATGTAAGTTAATGGGACAATTTTACGTTTGTAAGTTAACCTTTCTGTTAAAGAGTAAGATCCTTTTTTTAAACATAAAAACATCTGTGAAATTGCGTTTGCTAAACCCACCAGACTCCATGTAATTAAACAGTAATTTGGACAATCACAGAAGGCTTGTATCATGTGGACGCGCCGACAGTGCTGTTGTCATTACTTAGTATTCCTCATGGAGGAGACAGAAACTACGCACTATAGCTTTAAGGGATCCTTATCACAAATCTTTCTTTATGTTATGTGTTTAATAAAGTCAATATATCGTCATTGGATTTCAAACTCTCATATATCAATATTGACGTCGACCTCAAAAAATTCTGTATTGTCGGGTGCTAGTGTGCATTTTAGTTCCATGTGTGAACAGGGACTGTATAGTAGGATTGTACCCCTTAGATAGCTCTCATTTCTTTTAGTTCCTAGTTTTCTTCCTCTACTGCAAGTCTCCCTAATAAAGTCAAACCAGCCTCCCCGGCAGCATGGAAACTACTTTATGTCTGCTGTCAGTTGCTGATGCGGTCCCTTTTCTCTCCATATTAAACATCATGACCTTTAATGTGCACTAAATCCCCTCAGGCAGTGCAATGATGAAAGTGTTTGTTTTGGCCTCATGATTAACAGAAGCCACAGGACTTCAGTCACACAGGTTGATGTGTGGCACAAAGACACACAGTCCTCATAATACAGTATACTAGGTGTAGAGTCTTTCTGTGTGTGTGTGTGTGTGTGTGTGTGTGTGTGTGTGTGTGTGTGTGTGTGTGTGTTGATGAAGCAGCTAATTGAATTCGCTGTAATTACCCAATTCTGTGTACAGTTTAGCCCTCAGGCCGAATGAGCAGACTGCTGCTTTTAAAACAAACAAATAATCACAGTTTGTTTAAACCATTAAACCTGTGTGTTGCTAACAGACACCTGCGGAATATTTCACTGTGGCGCTTGTAAAATGTATGTATAATGGCAACAACTGGCAATTATTAACCTTTCGTTTTGTACTTTGGCCCTGACTGAAATACCATCAACACCTCCTATTGGATGGATTGCCATGCGATTGGTTCCCACACGATACATTCATTTAATGAGTATATTCCTCTTATGCCACCACGTATGACATTTGAGGTTTTGGGGGAAAAGTCTTGACAACTGTTGGATGGATTGTTCAAAGCACCGCTGTGCCTAAATACAGCCTCACAGAGATTGTTTTTCAGTCAGCTATGCTATAGGTCAGTGGTTCCCAACGTTTTTTTACATGAAGGACCTGTAAACTGACAGAAATTAGACCACAGAGCCCCACAAGATTCTTCTCCAGGGTCCCCCATCTGATAGGAGGTTTGCTTTTGGGTGTTTTATTACAGAAAGTGTATGTAAACCATCAACAAAAATAGTCATACATTCTGTCATTGTGTTACTTCTGGATAGTATTATAGTTCAAACGTTAATGAAATATGTATTCCCCTTTTTGCTGGAGACCCCCTGTAACACCCTCAAGGGTGTAATGGAGTGCAATGGAAATTTCTAGTGGGTATAGTGACCCCAAACCTTTGACCGGTAGTTTACCCTCATGTAACTGCAACTGTGTGGGAAAACCTATGTGCAACAAGTCCAAAGAAAGGTGCTGTTTAACCACTGAGGTTCTACAGAAATCACTATAAGCTTTCGACAAACTCACTCAAGTTGATGAAACCCAACCACATATTGACTCAGTCTTACCTTATTGAAGCCCCGCAGCCCTCCGTGCAGTGCATTGGGTCCATTATTGATATCTAGTTGGTACTCTTTTCCCTCCAAGACAAAGCGTCCCCGAGCAATCCTGTTGGCCACGCGACCCACAACAGCTCCCAGATACCGCTTATCTGACACGTAACCTGACAACACAACACAGGTTAGTCCTCTTCACTACAGATTACATTCACCTCACTTAAGCCACGTTTCCACACAAGGACTTTGGAGTCTTTTACATCCCCAGCACTATTTTCAAGGACCTAGAAGGTTCCTTCCGCCCATTGTTCTCTGCCTGTTGTTTTTCTGTTAAAGAGCACCTATTATGCTTTTTTAAAAGACTTTTCCCATCTTTTAGTGTGTTATATAGTCTTTGTGTATGTAATAGCTGTATAATGTACAAAAAAAAACACATTTCACTCCAAATGGAGCTTTCTCTCACAGAGACAGCACTTTTTCTCAACTACCTGAAACGCCACGCCCACATTCCTTTTTTGAAATTCTTCAATTAGATGTCACTGATTGAGAATGCCAGCCCAGTTTTTCATATGTGCTGCCCATAGGTGCACAGCCCGCCCAGTGGCTTGTTTGAATTTGGTTGACCAATCACAACAGAGTGGGCCAGTTGGCCAATCAGAGCAGACTGGGCTTTTCAGGAAGGCGGGCCTAGACAGAGCGTTTCAGCAGAGCCCGTCTACGGAGAGCCTGTTCACTCCCAAATTGTACCGAATATGGTTGCAGTTCCACCAGAGTTCCACTGGGGGTGATCGCGGGCGAGAGCAAAATGAATGGGACTCTATGGAGCTAGACGGCTAAATTGGTCTCTTTCGCCTGATTGCCGTTGACAAATCTCAGATTTGATTGTAGTTTTTGCAAGTTCAACATGGATTATAGGTCGAAAGGTGAATGAACGAGTACTTGTGTCCTTTCAATTTCTTACAGGTTGAGTCGTTGTAGCCCATAACACGCTAGCATTCTGCTAATGAATGCTGACTGGTCAGTGAAGGACTGATTACGATCGGAGAGCCCGCTTGACGGCATCCGAAGCAGAACCAGAATGTTAGAGCCCGTCTACATCCATCTGTGAATATTTCGGCATGGTCCTTAAAACATTAACAAACCTCTTTCTAACACGTGTGTTGACAGGGAGAGTCTAACCTGTCAGCTGTGTTGTATTAACAGGGAGAGTCTAACCTGTCAGCTGTCTTGTATTAACAGGGAGAGTCTAACCTGTCAGCTGTGTTGTATTAACAGGGAGAGTCTAACCTGTCAGCTGTGTTGTATTAACAGGGAGAGTCTAACCTGTCAGCTATGTTGTAGTAACAGAGAGAGTCTAACCTGTCAGCTGTGTTGTATTAACAGGGAGAGTCTAACCTGTCAGCTGTGTTGTATTAACAGGGAGAGCCTAACCTGTCAGCTGTGTTGTATTAACAGGGAGAGCCTAACCTGTCAGCTGTGTTGTATTAACAGGGAGAGTCTAACCTGTCAGCTGTGTTGTATTAACAGGGAGAGTCTAACCTGTCAGCTGTGTTGTATTGACAGGGAGAGACTAACCTGTCAGCTGTGTTGTATTAACAGGGAGAGTCTAACCTGTCAGCTGTGTTGTATTAACAGGGAGAGTCTTACCTGTCAGCTGTGTTGTATTAACAGGGAGAGTCTAACCTGTCAGCTGTGTTGTATTAACAGGGAGAGTCTAACCTGTCAGCTGTGTTGTATTAACAGAGAGTCTAACCTGTCAGCTGTGTTGTATTAACAGGGAGAGTCTAACCTGTCAGCTGTGTTGTATTAACAGGGAGAGTCTAACCTGTCAGCTGTGTTGTATTAACAGGGAGAGACTAACCTGTCAGCTGTGTTGTATTGACAGAGAGAGTCTAACCTGTCAGCTGTGTTGTATTAACAGGGAGAGACTAACCTGTCAGCTGTGTTGTATTAACAGGGAGAGACTAACCTGTCAGCTGTGTTGTATTAACAGAGCGAGACTAACCTGTCAGCTGTGTTGTATTGACAGAGAGAGTCTAACCTGTCAGCTGTGTTGTATTAACAGGGAGAGACTAACCTGTCAGCTGTGTTGTATTAACAGGGAGAGACTAACCTGTCAGCTGTGTTGTATTAACAGAGCGAGACTAACCTGTCAGCTGTGTTGTATTAACAGAGCGAGACTAACCTGTCAGCTGTGTTGTATTAACAGAGCGAGACTAACCTGTCAGCTGTGTTGTATTGACAGAGAGAGTCTAACCTGTCAGCTGTATTGTATTAACAGGGAGAGTCTAACCTGTCAGCTGTGTTGTATTAACAGGGAGAGCCTAACCTGTCAGCTGTGTTGTATTGACAGAGAGAGTCTAACCTGTCAGCTGTGTTGTATTAACAGGGAGAGTCTAACCTGTCAGCTGTGTTGTCGATGCCTTGAGAGAGAAAAGGAAGTGACTCAGAGCTTGCCGTAAAGCAGTATCTCCAAGAGTGGAAGTTCTCCCCTTATTAGACATTCTCTGTTTTCAGGTGGAACATCGTGGCTGCGCAACTGGAACAAGTCCGCAGCTGTCCACAGAATTCAGAAAGTGTGTCCGAGCCTTCAGTACGGGTCAACTGGGACACGGTTAACGAGGGTCAGCTATTGGTCAGAAAAAAAATCCGGAGTCTTGTGAAATTGAGGCGAATTACTCCGCTGACCTATAAAAAAAACCCACATATTTTGGGCTTTAGAAAGCATCAGAAAATAATATTTATTTTCTTTCATTAACAGCTCCATTCGATAGCTCTCTCTCTCATTTTGCTCACCCGCCTGCAGTAGAGTGTAGCGCTGGCTCTCTCTATTTTCTCTCTGTCTTTTTGAGTTGGGAAACCGACAGCAAAGACTAACTTCACTTTTAATGTTATCAAACAAAGAGGAATGTTCTCCCCTCATCCTAAAATGGTCAAAAAGCGATATAAGAGTACTTCCTTGTTTTTGAATTGAAGCAGCTGTGCTGTGTGTGTTTGACCAATCAGCGACGGTCCATCCTGCAAACACAACTCCAAGGGTTCCTGTACTCCCAGAAAGTACTACCCATGTTTGTTAGTTTTTATGTAGAAACTTTTTATGCTGCTGTCTCGGCCAGGACTCCCATGATGCAAACGTTTTCTATTTAAATTCCAAAAGCCTTTAATACAGAGATTACTTCATTCCTATATTGCAGTTCTTCAAAACTCTTCAGCAAACTCTGTTTAGAATGCCTGACCAGAGAGTGCAAAACAAAAAGCATTTTTAAATTATCATCACATTCTGAAACCCAAACATTTCCTTCACCTTAATTATTTTTATGTAGTCTATGTGGAGGAAAACAATGATTTCTTGTCCTACCTTCCAGGTCATCGTAGCCCAGGACTACGTCTTCCATCTGGCCATCCTTCCCTCTGCTACACACAGACCTGATGATGGCGCCTAGGGTGAGAACCTCCACCCGCACCTGGGAGGACTGGAGGACCCACAGGTCCACGGGGCCCAGGCCGACCGCCTCTCCCCACTGCTGACGGCTCACCTGAGTCATCTCGGACCTGACAACAACCGCAACAGGGCATCACACTAACATCACGTCGTCTTTCTCACATACCATCCTTCAGCTCAAGTTTCCGCTGCATTAGCCAACAGCAACAGGGTTATTACTAGGGTTGCACGATATTAACAAAATGTGATATTGTGATATAGATTCAGCCTAGAAATCTAGACGCACTCTAGCGGCAGCAAATGTAATTTGCAGCCAGGGTCAGTCTCTCTGTTGGCTTGCGAGCTGGAAAAACCAATCTCTGGTCAGGCCAATCACATCATGTATAGAGTCGGTAGGCGGGCTTATGGCTGCTGCTGCTGCTTGGAACAGCGGTCTTCTGGAAGACTTGGAGGTAAGCTTTTCTTTGAGAAAAGAACAAAGAACGGCACTGAAGTCATTCTTAAAAAAGGAAGATGTGTTCGGAGTTTTGCCGACCGGATACGGCAAAAGTTGAATCCATCAACTAGCGTTGCTCTGATTGGTTGTAGCGCTGTCCTATTGCGTGCAGAGGGAATTTGAAAGACAACCGTTGATCCCGCCCCTCGGATTGAGCCCAGCCAATGGTGAGTTCCCAGACCCAACATCTGGATGTGGGTCTGACTTGTCAGGCTAATATCGATTATGAATATTGCGATATTAATATTAATTTAGATATTTTTAAACATATGTCAAATTACAAAAGTTATGGGAAAACACATCAAAATAGATTCATAACAAATAAAACAAGTTTTCTTACAATACAAGGTTTATTTACACTGACAGTCATATTGGACTGGTCCAACATGAATAAATAAATAAGGACCATGTCTACAGACACAACTAAGCCACACAGCCAACGGATGGGACGCAGCGCTCCACAAAATAAACTAAATACTGCAAATATTGCAACCACTTTCGATATAATATTGCGCCACGTGATATTGCGATAACGATATTGAGTCAAAATATGCACCCCTAGTTATTAGACAACTTTTACCTAAATCTTATATCATTGTTAAGCTACAGTGCTCTTTATTGACTCTGTGGCTGTTTCAACTTATGTGTGTTTTCTCTGCATGTGTCTGTAATATATCACAAACACTAAGATATTCTAAAACAGGAAGAGTCAGCATGCCTTTTTAAAGCCAACAGGGAAAACACGCGCACTCGCTCGCGCGCGCGCGCGCGCACACACACACACACACACACACACACACACACACACACACACACACACACACACACACACTTTGAAAGTATGCTAGCTGCATGCTAACTAAACAGTATGTGAACTCTTGACAACTAACATTTCTCTGCAATTAGTGAACATACAAAAACGTATCGATAGCTAGCTGCTACACCTAGCTCTCACCTCAGTCTCTCGCCTCAGGACCACAGACTGTTAACATGTTCAGGACAAAGTTCACTTTATCTTTATCGAGTCAGGACCATAGCACACCGTGTTTACATCCGGCTCCCTTCTTCTTCTTCTTCTTTGTGTTTGTTGGCGGACCGCAAACCAACGTCAGTGTCTTACCGCCACCTACTGTATCGGATGTGTCGAGTCATCGAGTTCAGTAAACAAGAGGCTGCTTTCATGAGTGTGCAGATTGTGCATACATGGCTAACATATTGGCGTTCCCTAGAAGAAACTATGATCGACACTGCATTCTAACAGTCGCAGGTAGTGCTGTAATATTATTGTTTTCTGCATTGCCATTTACAGAACATTCTGATCATACTGATCCTGTATAACTTTAAAACAGTAAGATACTGAGAGATTTTAGCTGTCAATGTACATCAAAGGTTTACAGTGTAGTTTGTGATTGTAAAAAGGATAGCTTAAATCAAGCAATCTGATTGGTTCATAGCTGTGATATAATAACTATATATACATATATATATATATATATATATATATATATGTATACATAATAATATTATAATATATTATATATATAACGGCTATGATTCAAATTCCTTTCCACAATAAGTCTTAGTCCGTGTCTGAGTGTCTGTTTTTAGACTAAACTATAGCTGGTGCCACAGAGGGCAGCCGTTCATCTGCACACACTGCCAGGACACAGATCTGGTTTAAAATCAGCAAAGTATCCCTTTAAGTGTACGCTATATTTAGAATATTTTCAGTGCTATATTTCAGTGCTATATATCTATGCTCCCTTCAAAGCCACCAGACTCCATTGATAAAAACAGCAATTTTAACTCTCAGAAAACAGGAGTTGCTGTTCTATCGCTGCCGTGATCGGTTAGTTGCTGGTCCACTGCTGACTCAATCGGTTAGTTAGTTAGTAGTTATTGTGTGCCTTTTTTTTAGCGTTAAGCAAAAGAAAGTCTGTGCTAGATGCTAGTGTAGGCTAACGTTACCTGCACTGGGTTTCATAGCAACATATTGTTGTTCCCTAGAAGAAATTATGATCGAAACTGGGTCCCTATTTCACAAGATGTTGAAGAAATTACATTCTTACCATGTCATTTAGCTGACGCTTTTATCCAAAGCAACTTAAATTTGCTATATATGTCAGAGGTCGTACACCTCTGGAGCAACTAGGGGTTAAGTGTCTTGCTCAGGGGCACATTGGTTGATGTATTGCAGAGAGAATTGAACCTGTATCTCTCACACCAAAGGCATGTGTCATATCCACTGCGCCATCATAACCCTCCTGTTGGTGTATACATGTTATTCTTGTTCTATACTGTAACCTGGTAACTTAAGTGCATGTAAATGCACTGGTGAAAGCACAAGAGGCTTCATCATACATTGATATACAGTGGTGTGAAAAAGTGTTTGCCCCCTTCCTCATTTCCTGTTCCTTTGCATGTTTGTCACACTTAAGTGTTTCGGAACATCAAACCAATTTAAACAATAGTCAAGGACAACACAAGTAAACACAAAATGCAATTTGTAAATGAAGGTGTTAATTATTAAAGGTGAAAAAAAATCCAAACCATCATGGCCCTGTGTGAAAAAGTGATTGCCCCCTAAACCTAATAACTGGTTGGGCCACCCTTAGCAGCAACAACTGCAACCAAGCGTTTGCGATAACGTGCAATGAGGCTTTTACAGCGTCCTGGAGGAATTTTGGCCCACTCATCTTTGCAGAATTGTCCTAATTCAGTTACATTAGAGGGTTTTCGAGCATGAACGGCCTTTTTAAGGTCATACCACAACATCTCAATAGGATTCAGGTCAGGACTTTGGCTAGGCCACTCCAAAGTCTTCATTTAGTTTTTTCTTCAGCCATTCGGTGGTGGACTTGCTGGTGTGTTTAGGATCATTGTCCTGCTGCAGAACCCAAGTTCGTTTCAGCTTGAGTACACGAACAGATGGTCGGACATTCTCCTTCAGGATCTCTTGGTAGACAGCAGAATTCATAGTTCCTTTTATCACGGCAAGTCTTCCAGGTCCTGAAGCAGCAAAACAGCCCCAGACCATCACACTACCACCACCATATTTTACAGTTGGTATAATGTTCTTTTTATGAAATGCAGTGTTCCTTCTACGCCAGATATACTTGGACACACACCTTCCAAAGAGTTCCACTTTTGTCTCATCGGTCCACAGAATGTTGTCCCAAAAGTCTTGGGGATCATCAAGATGTGTTCTGGAGAAATTGAGACAAGCTTTGATGTTCTTTTTGCTCAGCAGTGGTTTTCTCCTTGGAACTCTGCCATGCAGGCCATTTTTGCCCAGTCTTTTTCCTGATGGTGGAGGCATGAGCGCTGACCTTAACTGAGGCAAGTGAGGCCTGCAGTTCTTTGGGACGTTGTTGTGGGGTCTTTTGTGACCTCTTGGATGAGTCGTCGCTGCGCTCTTGGGGGTAATTTTTGGGCGGCCGGCCACTCCTGGGAAGGTTCACCACTGTTCCATGTCTTCGCCATTTGTGGATAATGGCTCTCACTGTGGTTCGCTGGATTCCCAAAGCTTTGGAAATGGCTTTATAACCCTTTCCAGACTGATAGATCTCAATTACTTTCTTTCTCAATTGTTCCTGAATTTCTTTGGGTCTCGGCATGATGTGTAGCTTTTAAGGATCTTCTGGTGGACCTTACTGTGTCAAGCAGCTCCTATTTAAGTGATGCCTTGATTGTGAACAGGTGTGGCAATAATCAGGCCTGGGTGTGGCTAGAGAAATTGAACTCAGGTGTGGACAACCACAGTTATAGTATGTTTTAACAAGGGGGGCAATCACTTTTTCACACAGGGCCATGATGGTTTGGATTTTTTTTCTCCTTTAATAATAAACACCTTCATTTACAAATTGCATTTTGTGTTTACTTGTGTTGTCCTTGACTTTTGTTTAAATTGGTTTGATGTTCCGAAACACTTAAGTGTGACAAACATGCAAAGGAACAGGAAATGAGGAAGGGGGCAAACACTTTTTCACACCACTGTATATATATATATATATATATATATATATATATATATATATGTATAGGCTATTGATGTAATGGATCATTCCAGGAATACGGTGGGAAATCTGCTTCACCCTTTGAATTTAAATATATACTGCAGGCAGTTGAAGGTAGTGACTTCATCCCTGATGTGGTTGTCTTTATTTAAAGGCAGAAATGTCAATCATGACCAGCTTATTACTCATCTATGAGTCACTCTTACCCTATTATGTATGTCAATATATTGATGAAGAATTGAAGAATTAAAAAGAAAATAGATCAAAAAGACACCACTTTGGGGAAGACATTGCATAACTTTATTCTGCTCTCTTTAGAACAAAGCCCAGAAAATGTCAAACATGCCCTCCCTGAAAAATATACAGATTTGTTCACAAATGTTAAGTAATATCTAATTATGTATACAGAATATATGTCAATACAGATAATACATAAAACATTACAGCCAAAATGTTACCTCATGTTCATTGCCAGATTATTTATTTTATGTTGTATAGAAGACACACACACATGCTCACCTTTTCCTATGGTTACCCAACTATAAATGCACAATGAATTGCTTAGAGCACTGTTATACACTTTGTATTAGAATCATAGTATACTGTACATACACGTTTAATGGCTGCTGTTCAAATATGTCGTGCATGTGGCTTCTTCACATTGTGCTTCTAGGATTCCTTTTTTGTATGTTATGTTTGCTGTATAACATAAAACAGGAAGCTATCTTTAGAGAAGGGTTAGCCATGGATATTGCTGTTACGCTGTAGCCACATGTGCAGACAATTTGTTAAATCAACAAATTCAATTGGGTCTGTAAGAAAAATAATTAAAGCAAGGTGAGTTAAAAGTTTTTAAAAACATGTTGTATGCTTTTGATCATCCACCTACATCATTTGATAGTGTACCCTTTAACCGGTGGTGGAAGCACAGTTGCAGTGAAGATGTCTAGGCACCTGTGAGTTATGTCATGTCATGATGTAGTTATCATGGAGAGCCCCCACCCACACAGCCTACTAAACTGTATTCCCTTGTGTGTAGCTCCTCTATTACTCCATTATTGTGTACAGTGGGTACGGAAAGTATTCAGACCCCTTTAGATTTTTCACTCTTTGTTTCATTGCAGCCATTTGCTAAAATCAAAAAAGTTCATTTTATTTCTCATTAATGTACACTCAGCACCCCATCTTGACAGAAAAAAACAGAAATGTAGAAATCTTTGCAAATGTATTAAAAAAGAAAAACTGAAATATCACATGGTCATAAGTATTCAGACCCTTTGCTGTGACATTCATATTTAACTCACATGCTGTCCATTTCTTCTGATCCTCCTGGAGATGGTTCTACTCCTTCATTGGAGTCCTGCTGTGTTTAATTAAACTGATTGGACTTGATTAGGAAAGGCACACACCTGTCTATATAAGACCTTACAGCTCACAGTGCATGTCAGAGCAAATGAGAATCATGAGGTCGAAGGAACTTCCCAAGGAGCTCAGAGACAGAACTGTGGCAAGGCACAGATCTGGCCAAGGTTACAAAAGAATTTCTGCAGCACTCAAGGTTCCTAAGAGCACAGTGGCCTCCATAATCCTTAAATGGAAGAAGTTTGGGACGACCAGAACTCTTCCTAGACCTGGCTGTCCAGCCAAACTGAGCAATCGTGGGAGAAGAGCCTTGGTGAGAGAGGTAAAGAAGAACCCAAAGATCACTGTGGCTGAGCTCCAGAGATGCAGTAGGGAGATGGGAGAAAGTTCCACAAAGTCAACTATCACTGCAGCCCTCCACCAGTCGGGGCTTTATGGCAGAGTGGCCCGACGGAAGCCTCTCCTCAGTGCAAGACATATGAAAGCCCTGCATAGAGTTTGCCAAAAAAACACATGAAGGACTCCCAGACTATGAGAAATAAGATTCTCTGGTCTGATGAGACCAAGATTGAACTTTTTGGCGTTAATTCTAAGCGGTATGTGTGGAGAAAACCAGGCACTGCTCATCACCTGCCCAATACAATCCCAACAGTGAAACATGGTGGTGGCAGCATCATGCTATGGGGGGTGTTTTTTCAGCTGCAGGGACAGGACGACTGGTTGCAATTGAAGGAAAGATGAATGCGGCCAAGTACAGAGATATCCTGGAAGAAAACCTCATCCAGAGTGCTCAGGACCTCAAATCGGGCCGAAGGTTCACCTTCCAACAAGACAATGACCCTACGCACACAGCTAAAATAACAAAGGAGTGGCTTCGGAACAACTCTGTGACCATTCTTGACTGGCCCAGCCAGAGCCCTGACCTAAACGCAATTGAGCATCTCTGGAGAGACCTGAAAATGGCTGTCCACCAACGTTCACCATCCAACCTGACGGAACTGGAGAGGATCTGCAAGGAAGAATGGCAGAGGATCCCCAAATCCAGGTGAAAAAAACTTGTTGCATCATTCCCAAGAAGACTCATGGCTGTACTAGCTCAAAAGGGTGCTTCTACTCAATACTGAGCAAAGGGTCTGAATACTTATGACCATATGATATTTCAGTTTTTCTTTTTTAATAAATTTGCAAACATTTCTACATTTCTGTTTTTTTTTCTGTCAAGATGGGGTGCTGAGTGTACATTAATGAGAAATAAAATGAACTTTTTTGATTTTTAGCAAATGGCTGCAATGAAACAAAGAGTGAAAAATCTAAAGGGGTCTGAATACTTTCTGTACCCACTGTATGTAGTCTGCATTACTGAGGCTTTGGGAGCACATATGCTGTGATTAAAAATGGAAGTTAACTTAAAATAAGGCTGAGAAGCAGCGTGTGATTGTCCTTTGTGTGTGTTTTGTGTGTTGGACCTCTGAGCACACACAGCATCAGTGTCAGAAGTATGTTCTGAAACCAACCCATCTGTTTGCCAGGGTGTATTAAAGCTGCAGTAGGTAAGCCTTATAAAACTACCTTTCTGTCATATTTGCTGAAACTGACCCTATGTTCCAGTAGAGCTACATGAAGCAGGTCATTAAAAATAGAATCCGGCTCCTCTGGCTCCACCTACAGCCTGTAGTGAGATTTGCAAAAATCCACCGCTCCCTGTTCAGATGCACCAATCAAGGCCAGGGGGGGGGAGGTGTCTAACTGCGTGTCAATCACTGCTCATGCACACACATTCATTCTCCCTTGTGGGGGGAGGGGCTTAGGAGACCGTTTTGGGCTTTAGCGGAAAGGGGGGAGGAACTGAGAGGTTGTCGATGTTCAAATTTTTTGGCTAAGTCCTGGATCTTCACAATCCTTAGTACACTTCTACATCACTGCAGCAAGGTTAGAAGTGAAACCTGTACTGTTACTATACTCTTTGATAAGATGTGCTAAAGTAACTATACAATAACAAACCATCATCACACTGAGACAAAAAACAAAAAAAAAAACAACAGTGACATTGTAACTTGTTGGTCTTTGCAAAAGTCATTTCACCTGGTGATCACGGCAGATCAGGATAGGTTATAAAATTAGCAAATAAGTAGAAACTACGCTTTGCAAATTGGTTCTTTCCAATAAATCAGCTCCCACAGACTCCTCCACGCTTCCCAATAATCCTGCACATACAGCCCAGCAGCCAGGTTTTTCTAGTATACTGTGAACAGGACTTGAGGCTGGACAGAGCATTATTCCTTCGCATGGGATTATGCAGTAAGCATCAGAAGAGACAGAACGCTATGTTGATTTTCTAACCATGACCAAGTAGTTCTTTCCTTAAACACATGACAATGCTTCTCTAAGTTTAACCAAGTTTTTTTTTTTTTTTTAACTCAAATGATGATCTTTCACCACTAACTAAGTCCGTGTTACGCCTATAGGCCATGCAAATTCATTGCTAGTTAATGGGGCTCCATTCGTAGTTTTGTTCGACTTTGCTATTCAGGATGACAGCTGTGATTTACAGAGTGGGAAGTGTTGAGTTGGTTAGGTAGTAAAGACTACGGTGATGGAGGAAGTCTTTGGTCATCTCCACCAGGTTTCAGCCTGTAAAAAATCCCAGTCTTAAAGTCAATTTTACACCGTTGATTTGCAAAGACAGTGAGAACGCATGGCCAAAGCATTCACTGTGATGTCGCCAATCTTAGACTGTGATTTGATTTGTCATTGAAATTAAAATTTATTTAAATATTTCAACTCAAACTACATTTCTGCACAGACTTTTGAAACGTTAAGGTATTTTGTATAAATCCTTTCAACGTGTTGGTCACGTGATGACGGCTGAACCATCGCCATGACAACAGAGCAAATGCCATCCACTGTTGGAGGCCATGAGATAAATTTCTTGTCACTTTTTGCCACATATTTCACCATGTTTACTTATTATTGGAAATGTTATGAAACATTATTTTGGTGGCTATTATAAAGTTGTAACTAATGCTTATAATAATTAGTAAATGATCGATAAGTGGTTTATGAAGCATCAAGTAACTTCAATTTGGCCCCATTAAGTCTTTTGGTGGTCTATAAAAGAGATGATTATTTGTGCACTTCTAATAATAATCTAAATAATGTTTATACATGCTTTACAAATCATCTGGTAATCATTCACAAATACTTTATGTAATATACAAAATATTACGATATGTGCAACAATGAACTGTTAGTACAAGATAGATTACAGCGTTACTAATAATTCAACACGGTCTCACGGAAGTCCGTCAAATGGTCACGTTATTTTTAATGTATTGATTCGTGTACACAGACACGTTTTTCTCGTTTATTTCGTGGCGGTCAGCACGTAATGGGAAGCATCTATACGGAGGTTGTGTTTAGGAAAAGAAGAACAGGGAAAGGACACGTCACACGCTGGGACACGATCCGCGTTCTCTGGGGGACACGGGACAACAACGGGATGGTTGAGTTTAGGAAAAGAACAACGGGGAAAGTTAACGCCACACGCGGGACCTGAGCCCCGGTCTCCTGGGTGAAAGTCCCGTGTTGACCCATCCACCCCCCCGACCAACCTCCCTGCGCGGAATTTCACCATTTCATACTACTCGCTACCGTAGTCGTGCTGTGATCACGAAAGATGCTTCCCATTGAAATACATTAGTTTAAAATACGTGCTGACCACCACGGAAAAAACGAGATAAACGTGTCCGTGTACACGAATCAATAATAATCAATTAAATAACGTGACCATTTCACGAACTGCCGTGAGACTGGGTTGAATAATTAGTCATTTCATTGTTAACTTAAGATTAATTAACTATCAATTTACCAATGAGTAGTGACGGTTAGAATAAAATGTTCCTATATTCAGTGTATAACTTAACATGAGCTTGCATCACATAAGATTAAATCTTTTACCCTAATATTTTTGACCCTCTACTAGTGGAACCCGGTTTTTAGTAACATTTTCTGTGGATATTCATGATGGCCCTTCTCATCTTTCCTACTTTAGAATCTGATGGACAGGTTACCATGACATTTATTGAGCACATTCATGCTCTCCAGACACAAACCCTTTCCAATTTGGACACTGGGAACTTTCCTCTAACTCCATCCTCAGTCCCAAATGTCATCTTTGCACATAGGATGGCACGTATTCTATCTGGTAGATTGCCATGGAAAATGTTGAGCACATTCATGCTCCTGATTGAATGACCCCCTTTGGTTTTTAGTCTTGCTCAAGGGCATAACTTTGGGTTAAACGTTGGGGGGATGGGGGGTTAAGATCTCCACCCTAGAGCAAAATAGAAATTTTGAGCATATCAAACACTTCATTTTCTGCCTTCTGGTGAATTTCTCTGCAACAGTTTGTGCCTTTTCTGCATTACGTTATGGTGCAAATGGCTTTATTTTAATAAAGGAAATTATTGGGGGGTTGCACTGGCCAGTTTTGAACCCCCCCCTGTAAATTACGCCTATGGTCTTGCTTGTACTAATTAGTAATTATTGCCACAGCAGGTGATATTTTGGAATCCATTTCAATATTAAGATGTAATCTGTGCATTAAGATCATTTGAATTAAAGTATGTCATTGAATGAGCTGGATAAATCCATACAGCAGATGTGATCCTTTGTTGCTGAACTGTGCTGGTTTAGCTGGTGTCACCGAGAGTGGCCAGAATGGAGCTGGCCTGCGAGGCAAGTTTACTGCTGCTGTGATCTGTCAGTTTACTGAGGCTTTCCTTCATATTCACAGAGTTTAACTCCACCTTCATCACACCTAGAGCAGACAAGAATGGAAAAAAGAAGACAGAGACGTGTGAGATGGATTGCAACTAGTAGGAGGCCAAAAATGTGCATATAAGATGTTTCTGAACATCTGTGTTGTGTGCATGTGTGGATTGTGTGTCCTATATACTGTATAACTATCCCCTCTGTCTTTTATATTGAGGAACATAAGATGAGATGCTTTTCTTTGGAAGCACAACAAAAGAAAGAGGACACACACATTCAGTCAGGACTGGGGATACATTTGTAGCACAACAGTTCAACAGGCTATAGAAAGAACCCTTGGGTAGCATTACGAGAGGCAACATCACTGCTGACTGCTTAAGCTGAAGTTCTTATTATGGCCACTGGATGCTGGCACTAAAGAGACATCAACTGTACTGAGATCCCAATTGGTGTCTCACTTAGGGCTGTCAATCAATTAAAAAATGTAATCTAATTAATTACATACTCTATGATTAATTAATTGAAATGAATTGCATACATAATTAACGGTGCCTGAACCGATACTTTTTAAGAAAGTAAAAAAAAAAGAAAAGAAAAAAGAAGGGTACTAAACAACAGTCGGCGACATTAAAGAACAGCTTGTTTATTGCTAAGGCCATATGGTCAAAATTAAATGATTTAATAATAATGTAATAACTATAACAATAACTTATTTCACTAGTAAATTGCTGTTGAATGACAAAAACAACCACCAGATGGGAAAAAGACATTTAACAATAACTTTGAATGCACCACAAGGCTGTAGTTTACCAGTTTCATTGAACGCACCGTCTGTGTTGTTTTTCCAACAACAGCAGCTGCAGATTGTTACATCCCTGGTGTTGAATCCTCTACAGTAAAATACAGTCACACTTTACACCGTTTAGCGTTAGCTGTCAGCATTGTAACCGTGTTTAATCCAGCTACTAGCTAGCGGTAGGCTAACGTTAGCTGCTGTTGAGTATAGTGTTAACTAGCGTCACGTGCAGCAGTGTTTGTGTTGCCTGTATCGTCTTCAGAGCATCAGAGAGAAGCGCAGACATATCAGTGGCACCAGATTTCGGTAGCCAAACCTATTCAGGAAGAAGATGATGAGAATAATGATCCAGGCAGCACATTCTCGTCTCCCTCCTTCATTTTACAGTCCAATGGTGGCTAGAACGGCTCTGGGTCAAACCTCAATATGGAATGGATTAATCAGCGTTATTTTTTTTAAACGCGTTATTTTTTCTCAGATTAATTAATCGAAATTAACACGTTATTTTGACAGCCCTAGTCTCAATAGTTAGACTGTAAAACTGTGGATTGGGTATCGTTTGGGTTTTTTCCGATACCGGTGCTAAATCGATACTTTTAAAACGGTGCCGGTGCCTAAACAGTGCCTAACCAATTTCCACTGGATGCGGAACGGCTGCGGAACGGCTGCGGAACGGCGTAGGAGTCATTAGGTTTCCATTAAAGTCAGTGTGTGTATTTCCACTGACTGCAGAACGGCTGCGTTCCGACTCCGTCCCAGCTCTGGCGGTCCGCAGCCCTCCAGAGCAGATACGCAGAGCTTCTATTTTTGCCAGACGCCGGAGAGCTCCGCAGCAGTTCAGAACACGGCAGATAGTGCGGGACAGGAAGTCGAGCACAGAAACAAAATAAACATCCGGTTAATTTTCAAAATAAAATACACCGTGCTCACGGCAGATCATATCTCCCTGCACTACACCTTGACAACACAGCACAGAGCTGTTTCCCCTCTACTCCTCTGGATGGAAACTAACTGGTGTTGGTTTTGTGGTTCTAGTCTACGTGAATTCGCGAGATCTCGTGGGTCCTCGTGACTACAGCTGTCAGTCATGGCCGCAGCCGTGCCGCAACAAATCTGGACCTGGTGGGTATTGACGGACAGCGGAGCACGGAGCCGGTCCGCAGACGTTCTGCATTCAGTGGAAATCCGGAGTGAACCAGTGCCTGAACCGAAATATATATAATATATTCATAATGTATGTAATATAAAATATTTAAAAAACGACAGTTGGCGACATTAAAGAACGGCTTGTTTATTGCTAAGGCCATATGGTCAAAATTAAATGATTTATTAATAATGTAATGACAATAACTTATAACAATGACTTATTTCACCGGTAAATTGCTGTTAAATGACAAAACAAGCACCAGATGGGAAAAAGGTATTTTACAATAACTTTGAATGCACCACAAGGCTGGCGAGTTTCAAGTGAACGCACCATCTGTGTTGTTTTTCGGCAGCTGCAGTCAAGACTGTTACGTCCCGGTGTTGGAATCCTCTACAGGGAAATACAGTCACACTTTCCACTGTTTTACGTAGCTGTCACAAAAAAAATTGTGTTTAATCCAGCTACTAGCTAAAGGTAACGTAGCGTCCCGTGCAGCGATGCTTCTGAAAAAAAATGTCAGGCTCCAAAATGAGGCACCGAAATTTTCCTTCTTATTCGGTCTCCGTCTTATCGTACCGTTTACGTCGGAACCAGTGCCCTACTGGCACCGCGTTTCGTTTTTAACTTTTAAGGTATTTTACTGTAAATAGACATAGTTTCTTACTGTATTTTTCTCACTGCTGACTCAATCGGTTAGTTAGTTAGTAGTTATTGTGTGCCTTTTTTTTTGCGTTAAGCAAAAGAAAGTCTGTGCTAGATGCTAGTGTAGGCTAACGTTACCTGCACTGGGTTTCATAGCAACCGCCTCGTTATATTCAGCCAACCAGCCCAGGAGGGCCTTTTTTATTGTGAACACTGTTATTTATTAAGACAAATCTATTTAACTTGTAATCGTACTATAACATTCATATTGCCATACTTGATCACTGTTTTATTAAAGCAATAGCTCACAGTCTGTGGTATGTTGTAATTATATGCAGTGATTGGAACTTGCCTGCCTGCCTGCACCTCACCACCTGTAATCCCATTATGCTCCTCATAAGGGATATGAAAATAAAGGCTTCAATACAATGTGACATTTGTTTGGAATTATACATGTGCCTCATTCCTGAGCGAGTAATTGTATGTTTTGAGCACAGAGAACTTTATTTTGTAAGCACATTATATTGCATTTTCAAGAGAAATTATACTCTTGCATTTTTTTTACGTTTGAGCATACAAAAACCTATTCTGTGCTCAAAAAATGTATTCGGATGTTTGCTATTATCCATATTAATGTGCAATAATAACCCCTATCACACAGTTTGTTCTGTGCGCAGGTAGACGCTGCTGTGCTCCGGTCATGTCTCCCTCGCTCTCAACCTCTTCACTCTGTGCGTGCTCAACTCTTGACACACTCGCTCAAATTGTCACAGCGTTACTTAAGTGTGCCACAAAACCAACCAATCGGAGAATGAAAGGTCAATTCTGATTGGCTGTTCGTCTCCAATTAGATCGCTAGTTGCAGGAAACACAAATCTACGGTGGAACAGTCTTTGACACAACACCTGTTGGTCAGCATACTGGTACAGCAAATACTGACCTAACTAACGTTACTAGATTAAAACATATTTCGGTCAGTATATATTTTAGTTTTGTGTATTATAATGCCGTCGTTTTGTTTGACTTTAGCTCCTCCTTGTGTGACTTAGGGACCGTTCGGTATTTATGGAATGGACCACCGGAGGAAAATAGGGGAGGGTCATGGCTTTTTATTCTTTGTTGAGGGGAGGGTCACCCAACATTTTTTAGTCTAGGAGGGGGGGGGGGTCACCCAACTTTTGTATTCATGAAAAAAGCAACATTTCAAAGTGGCATGTTCGGTGCACATTTTTTCATGTAGCTCTTAATCTCGGCCCTCCTTCGCTACCAGATGGGTCTGACCCATGAGTTTGCTGGGGGGCAGGGGGACCAGGCCCCCCTGGTGGCTGAAACGGATAATTGCATTGTTTAAAAAATGAGTGGAATAATTAATTATATCTGGCATGACCAGATATTTTATAAATACCTTAAATAACACAAAACAACTAAATAGTGGTAGGTAATACATGAGATTTCATATACTGCTTTAGTAAAAAAAATATTACCTGGCTGACGATGGGCGCAGCAGGACGCAAAAAACGAAAGTTACTGTTGCACTAGTCTGGACATCTTACTGTGCTAACGTTGTAATAAAGGTTTCCTAAATGCCATGTATATAAATGTGATGTCAGCTTACTAATTGATTGCGGGTTTTGTGTGGATTTGGACTTTTACACGTTTATTCCACTTTGTTTAAACGGCGAAGTGGAGAGGCCTCGGTCACCTGTCTGGAGCTGGCTGGTGAATGGGACGCTTGTATCGGCTTTGCTGGATACACCGTGTCATTTACCTTTTTGTGGATCTACTCATCGCTGTGGATTACGTTTTTTCCGTGTCATTGGATTACGGCAAAATGCTGATCTTTTTTCTCAACGTGTCTTAACGTTTTATGGTGTGACTGTGCTTTGTTTCTGCGTTTGGAGAGGCATCTCAACAGACTGGAGGTCCAACACTGATTGTTCACCGTTACATTTTAGTTGAATTTAAGCGTCTGTCTATTGCGTTCCAAGACAGCCGAGCCGTGATTGGATTTCATCAGGGGGAATTGTTAAATTGTTACAATGTCATTTAAAATCTGCTTTAAAAATAAACATATATGTTTTGGAATATAATGTTCAGCTTCTGCAGCTTTACCTATGTGCTAAAATATACAATGACTGAGGAAGCCTAGTGACGAGTCCATAGCAACCAGTGTTTAATTGGTTATTTCCCAGTGTCCTTTGCTGAATGGTCTCAATGTTTTATTGTTTTATTTCATATGAATACTAGTGTACTAGAGGAGTAACTTAGTATCTGAAGTAATGCAGTAATGCATGAAGTGTGCATTTAGTTTCCATGCTTATTGTGTTTACACAACAATGTTAGTGAGTAATCTAATCAACTGAAATGGCCCCCCCACCATAACAGAGGAGTGCGATGTGTCAGATGAGAATGCAGAGGTTAACGTATGTACATCATGGCTGTAAAAAAACCAATGGCATCTGTACATCTTTGCTAGGTGAAAACTAGCACATAAGGGGAGGGTCATGCCACTTTTCAATTTATTTTGGAGAGTCATAAAAAAATTATTACTGGCGAGGGGAGGTTCAAGTCTTTTTAGCCTAAAGGTCCCAAAACTATTCTGGTGGCCCCTTAAATAAATAACGAACAGTCCCTTACGCCATTTATCTTCATAATGTAATGTAATGTGCTTGCAAAATATAGTTCTCTGTGCTCAAAACATACAATTATTGGCTCAGGAATGAGGCACATATATAACGCCATAGACTTCCAGTCCAAGATTTCAGCGAGATGAAAAATCTGCATTGCCTCATCCTTTTAAGGTCTCTTTGATGTCCCTTTCCTGCTGTGTGACCACAGATATTCCTTCTTCTATTCTTATTTGATCATTTGTGATTTTGACATGGAAGCTAAAGATTACAAGAGCTTAACGTGCAACTGCTAGAACACTGCAAGATTGCACAGATGTTGCTGAAAAACATGCAAAGACATCTTGAATGGAACAGAATTACTGTGAACGTGTGTTGTAAAATCAAACACATACTGGAGTTAGCCAGGCTGCAGATGAGACCTAAAGCACTGAACTTGACTTCGACTGCCCCTGCAGGATCGTCCAACATCTTCTTCAGCATGGGCAACAGCTCCGCCTCCCCAAACGGATCCTTCATAGACTCTGTAGACACACACACACACACACACACACACACACACACACACACACACGTAAGTGCCCTTCTAAATGTAGATGTCATGTCATATAGCTGAACTAATTTGTCAACTATCTCATGTCATGACATAAACCCTAGTCGTCGTTTGGTAAGCCCTGTGTTTTCCGTGGTGTAGCACATTAATTGCATCTGGCTGCATATGTAGGTCATTTCTCGTTGTAATTCTCTAGAGCGGCCCTCAGGGGGCATGTATGTTGAGTAGCTGTGCATTCCCTTGCAATGTTTTCGTGTTTTCTTGATACTATACAAGCAACCATTTGCTGTCAGTTTATTTTGCATCTTATGTATTGTTTGTTTTTAGCATAGTTGTGTAAAAAAAGAATGAAGGTCGATCTTATCTCGTGTTATCTTTGTATCGGGTGGTTCTTTGCTTCTGCATAACCCATTACAACAGTGGAACATGCAGGCTGTTGGGCATTATACATGTTTCACAGTGTTTATTTGTAGTCCTGAGCTAATAATAAACCTTGGTTAGCCCAAGGCGCTGCTTTCCAACCAGTGTGGTGCTGGGTATTACTCACACACACACACACACACACACACACACACACACACAGCAGCTCATAATTCTTCCTCTCCATGTCCACATTAGTTGGAATCAAGCAACTGCAATTGCCTGACTTCTCTCTCTCTCTCTTTTTTTTTTAATTAAACATATAAACATCAGTTGGTTCAATTGCCTAAACTGTTGAAAGCTAAAAACATTGTAAACATATTAAAAAACCTTTTAGAATGGTGTTTCTTCCATATCCATACACTCATGGTGTACTTTGCAAAGCATGTAAGTTACACAAAACATAAAATAACAGCTAAAACTAGGCAGGCTTTAAAAAGCAGGATGGCGTGGGAGTACAATGAGATGCAAATAAAGTCAGGAACAACAAAGTCATGTGTGCTATAACTCAAACATAGCACACAGAGTAAAGGTAACAGAGAAATTCCCACAGCCATAAACTGTATGTTTGTTAACGAGCAGAACTGAAACTCTACAGAGCAGCTTCACCAACTTCAAAACAACAAGAGACACATTGGAAAGTTTGTCTGTGCTGAACACTGATGGAGAAGTAATAAGCTACACCAGAGAGTCAAGGTTTATGCATCCCCCACTTGGTGCGTGTATTTGTTGCAGAGAGAAGAGAGAGATGGCCAAGGCTACATTCATACCAGTGTCTGAACAAATGAATGGAGATGATCAAATCTTAATAAAGAAACATATGATAAATCAACAGTTATTGAAAGAGCTGACCACCAACACATTTAAGTTATACATGAACCGTTTTGAGTATCATGTACCTTTAAACATATACATATTATGTTCATTGTGGTTGGATTTATTTTGTTATGGGTATTAAAAATGAATTGCATCTTTTTTTTGCTATGAAAATACAAAAAGTCTACATTGCATAGGAATGCAGAAAATTGCAAGTGAATAAAATGTGGCCCATTGGAGGCTTGTGAGGACATTAACAGTTCAAGCTGTGGTCCTGTATTTACCAAGCATCTCGGAGTGCTAAGAGGATCCAGGTTCCAGGCAGGTCAGATATGACAACCTGATCTCACAGAATTCCGTGAAATGAACACGGCCCCTTAAGTTAAGGGAAAGGTCGTGGGTGGGCTTACGTTTCCATGACACATGGGACAACAACGGGATGGTTGGGTTTAGGAAAAGAAGAACGGGACGGTTATGGTTGGGTTTAGGAAACGTGACACGCGGGACACGGATTTTCGGGCTTTCATACTACTCGCTACCGTATTCGCTCCTAATGCTATGTAATCTTTTAATTGACTTTACATTGGCATTGTTTTCCGTGGTGGCCACACGGAATTTTCACACATTCCGTACCACCACCACGTAATGCGCTGTTAACAGTTGGTGATCATTTCACGGAATTCTGTGAGACCAGGCTGGATATGAAAGGATAGACATGCACATAGTTCTCAACCTCGTTGAGAGTTCACATTTAGGCTACATTTTGGTTTGTAAGCAGAGTTTTGAGCCAAAAGCACTCTCCTTGCACACACACAAGTGTTTTTAGCTCCAGCAGAAGAACTAATCTCCGTTTCAACTAACACGCCCAAACCGCATATATAAACATTTTGGTTTACTGGGCATAAACAGGAGGCATGTTGCCCGTTGGTGGTAGTTGCCATGGTTACGTTAGTAGCTTAGTCTCAGAGAACGAGACGTCATGACCCAATCAGGTGGAGAAACATCAGTGTCGGTGTTGCCAAAGGTCTCCGTTTGCGGCCGTTGAGACTGCAACACAAGCAGACTCCAAACCAAAACGGGTTTAGGGGCTCGGAAACGCCAGAGCAGGGGGAATGAGAGGGGGAAACATAGCAAAAGATATTCATTTTTAAACCAAAACGTAGCAATGTAAATGTAGCTATAAGTTCCAGTCAAACGCTCGAGGGGCTATTCTGACTGCTTGTAACATTTAGGCCCAGAACCTTTAACTTTACATAGTCTCTAAAATGGCTTTACCAATGTCAATGGCAGATGCTATCGCCAGGGCAACCAGGGCCTCGTTCTGCATGATGACATGTTCACTTGTTGACATGGAGACAAGGTGCCGAATCCCATCTGCTTTGGCTACAGCATGGACCACTTCCTGTCAGAGAGAGGAAATCAGCCCATTACAGATGTTCAGTTAATGTGTGTGTGCATAATATACTGTCAGCACGTTAAACACCACACACACTGGGTGTGATTAGCAAGAACAAATGAAAAGAAAATGTAAGTTTTAGCTGAAACTTGTGCTAACTCTCAGATCAGAATAAATGGGCTCACGGGGCTGCGGCTGTGTCTGATGAGGGCAGCCAAAAGGCGACTGGCTTCTCCTCGGACTCCTGCATGGTCTTTGGCTTCACACCACTCCATGATCCGAGCCAGCAGCACAGCGTCTCTCCCCAGCACCAAAGCTGCCTCCTCTGACACACAAAGCGTAGCAGAGAAAAGGCAAAATACATTTAAAGAACAAAAAACAATTAAGAAATATCGCCACAAGTTGCCACAGAGTGTCACTAGGGTGGAAAATGTCTATTGTTTGATGAGAATGCTGCTGTTTTGGCCTGTCAGAACCTGTGATGGACATTTCTCACTATTTTCTGTTTACAGACCAAATGATTAATAAAAATAAAAAAAATAGGCTTGGTGTCCCAGGGGACAAGGGAGAATCTAAATGGATCCAGGGGAATTGATAAAAAAAATTAAAGCCAGTCCCTCTAACTAAAGCTCTCAACTCACAATGAATATAGGCCCCAGGGGACTGTTCAAAGTGGGACACACTGGACAGCCCTCTCTGGAGGGTCTGGGTATACGGCCACCCAGAAGTCCTCTTAAGCAAGGTAGGAATAATGAATTATTAAAAGATGAGATAAAGCAAAAAGACATAGCGGAGGGAATAAAGGAACCTTCTTCAACCCTCCTCCCCCACTTTGTGCCTGACCCCTCTGATGCTGTGCTTCTTTCTCTTCTCTTTCTCACTTTTTCTTTCTTTTATATTCTTCTCTGTTTATTTTCAGACTACTTGTCACGAAGGCTGTCTCTTTTGTTGTTTTGCCTGGCCCGGCTCTCTGTCCCTGTCTCCAGCTTCTGCTTACATCCCCCTGGCCATGTACATTCTTCTTACTTCCCAGACCTGCCATCCTCCAACCGTCCACCAGATGCCCTCCGACTCTCTTGCCGACGCTCACCTGAAATCCCCTCCCACTTCCCTCATCAGTGAGTATGTTTACATGCACACCAATATTCCACTGTTATTCCAAATTTAATAATACTCCGAATTTGATAGAAGTCATGTAAACAGCATATTCCGTTTGGATATTCCGAATAAGGCCTTTTTCCGAATATAGCATTTTCCGATTAAGACATGGGACATTCCGGTATTATTCGGGTTTTAGAGGCATTCTTTGGACATGTATACAGTGCAAACACAGCTACTTTTAAACATTATCAAAGACTTGGATATCAACAGGTTTTTGGATATGAGCACACATCGCTACGCTGACCTTTTCAAGAAGCTGGTTGAAGGAATGAAACGGCTTCCGGGAAGCGACATTTTGTTTTGCAGGGTGGTAGAGGAAGACTCATGAATCTTCATTAGGGAACTCATCCCTGAATGGCTAGTACTCATTGCTTTGCTTTGGTTGGGTTGGTTAGGTTTAGGCAAGAGGAGTGGGATTGGTTTAGCCTGGTCCTACCAGACTCTGGTACATTTCATTTGGTCCAGAGAGTCTGGCCACTCTCCATTGACAAGTGTTAACTTCCGTGAAGGTGGGTACTCTGTTGAAGTTTAAAACTGTTGGATCTGCCCAGAGCCACTCTGGAAGCCTGGCTACGCCCTCCTACATACTGTGTGGTAGGACCAGGCTAACAAGAGGGGAGACAACAACAACAACTATCGGCTTAGCATCGCTGGCCTTAGCCTTAGCCAAGTCCTTCGCCACTAATGGAGCGAGCTGGAAAATCAAACTGTTCCTGAACCCCGTGGGGAGGAGGGCCACAACATCATGGCCACCAACAAAACTCAGCAAAGATTGTTCTTGCTCGAGCTGTAACTTCTGGATAATTGGCAGCGTTGCCACAACGGACCGCATCTTTCTCCGCCGCCATTACGGAACTACAACTCAAACTAGCGCACGACCTCAACGTCATCGTTCTCAGCCACTCCATCTGTTCGCTGATCGGACCGCCAAATTTTGGCCGGAGAAAACCCAAGAATATACCGCAAAACCAGACGGAGTACTGAAAGAAAATGAAAATTGAGCGGAAGTACGTAGGAGGGCGGAGCCAGGCTAGGATTGGTTATGGTTAGGGTAAGAATGTCAGGGCGAGCCAATCAGGGATTGGTCTTCCCCGACTACCCTGTAAAAATTGCGTCCGGGAAGGCTGCTCGTGTGTCCTCGTTCATAGCTCCTGAGAGATCCCTCCTCGCTCCTTGCTCTTCGTGGCAGGAATAAGAGCTTTGAGATGGCCTTCACAAAGGAGGGCCAGAACAACTTCCGGTTCAAGCGAGGAGCGTGGAGCTATCAAATAAGAAACTTGGGATTCAGCTTACATATACCGGTGATTGTTCTGTTCTCTACTTGTAGAGACAACATAATCTGTTAGTCGGGCAGGCAAGACGTTCCGCTTCTGAGACGCTCCCGGTGTGGTATGGCGCGTGGCGGAGGACGGAACAAAACCGGAACGCAGCACAGATGCTCCCAGTGGAAAATGGGAGTTACCGTGACACTACTTCATGTCCCCCACACACAAACCCAGACCCAGTAATACTTTTTGGTGTTAGTTGTGTGAATGTTTGAATGCTGTGTTGTGTTGACCTCTTTTTTGTCTATTGTGGAAATCTGCCTGAGAGACCTAAAGAGGCTGGAGCTTGGGTTGACCCTCTGGGTACACAACAGGAATCACATCACAGGCTACCAACAGCTGTGCTGACCTTGTCCATCCACCATCATGCGTAGCGTACCCAGCAGTTTGAACTGAACTGGTGGCATGTCAGAGCGCAGTAGGGTCTTTATCCTCTCAGTCACCCCGTCCTCCAGCATCTGCACTTTGTTGGTACCTGAAAGACACGTCAAGTCGATGTCATTTTAAATCAAATTTAAATGATAGAATTAAAGACATTTTAAACCTTTAGCGGTATGTTTACAGATTTTCTTTTCCTGATTGACCCATGTAATTTTAATTACTAATACTTTAATTGGTCCATTTGACTTGTTTTTGAAGATGATTCAGTGAGTCTTTTGTTTCTTGGTGTGAACATGTAAATGAGTATCCTTTAGAAGGTAAGTTTCAGTGTTAGGTAATTACTTTGATGTTGGGTCAATGGAACATATGTATATCTTAGGGGTGCAATGGATCACAAAACTCATGGATCAGCCCAAAAAAGGGGGGACAATATATATTTTTTAAATGCTTTCAACTTTTTACTTAAAAACTGTCATAAAACACAGCATGTTTAAGCCGGGGAGTAGAGGTCACTTTCCCGGAGAAAACAAAGGACTTTCGGGCCGGAAATGTGTGTCCCTTGGGAGTGTTTGAATCCAAACCACAATCTTTTTCCTAAACTTAACTAGTTGTTTTTGTGCCTAAAGCTAACTGACGCGGCTGCTGAAAGCTCACTTTCTGTCACCTAAACCTAACTGTAATGTCGGCCGAAACGACTGGCAGCTCGCGGTGCCCTGTACCCGGCTCAAAGCCCCCTATTCTCGGGTAACTTAACTACCAACTGCCGCTGATACGACGGAGCTCTGTAGCCGGGGTCACGGCTTTTCGAGTTCTTCCGCTTTTCCAGCGTGCCATGACCGTCACTATCAAGTGATTTTAACATGCCCCGTTCACGTGAACAGAAAATTGCATTGCATGTATCTTTTCACGGAAACCCTCCATAGACATTTATCAGCGTGAGTCCCAGCGACAGTAAAACATTTATTTCACACTCGTATTATGATTAAACTTTGCAATTAATCCGCAGTTCACATGCATTCCGAATAGTGAATCGGCTCAACTATGGTCCGTTACACCACTAGTATGTCTAATGTTTTGCTTTGATCAGTACCAGGAATGGCCAGGTTTCTGAGCGCGCTCAGTCCAGCATGTTGAACAGACACGTCTCCTTCCTCGACATGCTGCTCCAACAAGGTCAGGATGTGAGGAACCACACCGAGGTCCAGCATCTTCACACAGTTACTGTCTGACAGAAACACAGCAGGCCAACAAAGACTCCTTCAAAACACTACATATAACTCACACAAACGCCATATAATTATCCTATTACAAGTAACATTGTAATACATTAAAATGAGAAAACACTCAATCTGTTGAACTGTATTTTGAAGATGTGAATGGTCTTCAGCTTAAGTTCCTCAGCAAGACTTCATCATTACGAAGGAGGACCTGTCCCCAGATTTGCTGTGTTAAAATTAATTAGACACACGTTGAATTAGGAATTTGCAAAATGCACAGAAAGGTGTATAATACATAGAACCGGACATGTTTTATTATTACATGTTCCCAAACTGTGGTGGTGGCTGCTTGCTTATCCTATATCAGCTCCACATAGATGACACTGATGGCAGGGAATGTCTCTTCACAAACCTGTCACACATCTGGGCTCATTTCTGAAAAAATATCTTACCGTTCCTGGCGAAGTTGGCGACGGCCAGCGCTCCGGACAGCTGCAACTGGGTGTTGGAGCTCTGCAGCCAGGACAGAACATCCTGATACACCACACCGGAGCCCTCACCAAAACACTTCTGCATCGACTCATCTGAGACACACACACACACACACACACACACACACACACACACACACACACACACACATGCATGAACGCACACACCCACATACACGCACGCACACAGGTACACACGTGAGAGCATACAGACACACACACACACACCCGCACACACACACACACACACACACACGCACGCACGCACGCACACACACACACACACACACACACAGACAGTCCTTTAAACAAGATCATTTTAATACTCACAAACAGCACACTATTTCTTCCTACAAGCATCTCTGTCATTACCATCCCTGCATAAAATATATTGACATGTAAAAATGATTTGCTAACTAATACAGTAAAACAACACTGGTGCACCGATGTTAGATATTTCTGTAACAGTAACACAGAGACATAATGGTCTGCCCTCTGCCTGTGGCACACTGCCACCCAGAAAGGTCACACTATTTTAGATATGTGAGGCTGAAAGGGGTCTGTTGGCTGCTTTGTTATGTCGTGGCCAGCCCCTGCCCATCTCCTCTACCTCCTGTTGTGTCTCTTTCTTTTGACACTTTGACACTTCATTTTTAGAGCATACTGTCTGAATGCAATGATAGAGGACAGGACAGGACAACAGCCAGTGTCATTTGAACTGGCCAATCCCAGCTGAATATGCACAGTAAATGACATGCACAAAATTGTGTGATTATCAGGCGAATGAGGTGACAGACAGACAGACAGACACACACACAGACAGACAGACAGACAGACACACTGAGACGGAGCTGCTGCTGTATTCACAACATTCCTAGATGTGATGTGCCACAGGGTTTCACCTGCATCACTCACCTCCTAAAAGCAGGGACACTATGAGGTTGGAGGCGATCTTGATGCTGCAGAGGTCGTGGGGGTCAGATCCTCCCTGCAAAGCCCGAATCATCTCTGATAAAGCCTCTGGTACTCCTGACTCGGCAAACTGCAGCTTCAGTGTATCTGGTGGTCCAGCACAATTTATTTTGTCATTATTAACAGCTAACATTATCTTCCAATAAATGTACAACAAAAGTGAGCATTATTTCGTGATTGAAAATCTGACATCATATAACATACAACCCTTGATGCCCCGAGAATCTGGTCAAGATTTTTTGGAAGTGGAATCACCATACTTCATATTCACTCCCAGCAGGCTCAAGGCTGATTGTACCGTTACCCTATCCGTTCACCTTTTAGTCCCCTCCCAGGGTTTGCGTTACATCCATCTGGTCTTTGCTTTAGGGTTCCAGCTATAAGTTTGTTTTGCAGGCAAAAGGCCTGTTAATCTTGTGTTATACTTTTTCTTAACTGGACTCTAAAAATCTAAAACATTTTTAGATGAGCTTTGGATGTTATAGAATCTGTGTAGGCTGGTCTGCGGGGAGATTCTTCCCTGTCCTCCTTAAAGGGTAACTACCGTTTTTTTTCAACCCTATTTTCCCATGTTTTTGTGTCTAAGTGACTGATGGGAACAACAATCTTTGAAATTGGTCCAGTACTAAGCAAGATCTCTGCAGTCGGCAGCGGTGAAACAAGCTACAATGTAAGTTAATAAGACAATTGTCCAGCTTGTATTTATCTTCACAAAAGTGCTCGTTTTGCCGCTGACAGGTTCAAATTAATATTCTAAGTGTCTGACAACATTATGGAAAGGATTTCTAAGGAGGTCGACCTTTCTGTTAAAGAGTAAGATCCTTTTTTTAAACATAAAAACATCCGGGAAATTGCGTTCGCTAAACCACCAGACTCCATGTAAATAAACAGTAATTTTAGCATCGTAAAACACACTTCATTCAAAGCCGACAGAAACTAAATAAAACTATGAAAAGACGTTTTGGGTCGTCTTTCCAATTTTCCAACCATCACAACTCTAGTCTTGGTTGAAATAAACACATAGTTTATCAATTTACATGTGAAAATATGTTGGCTCTATACACACTAGAAGTATTGCTTTTTTAAATGTCCAGTCTGGTGGGTTTAGAGCTAGCGATCTCAGTGCTGTTTTTAACAGAAAGGTCTTAATTAGGTTTTAAAAAGGTCTATCTCTGTAGGGATCCTTTCCATAATGTTGTCAGACACTTAGAATATTAATCTGAGCCTGTGAGTGGCAAAATAAAACACTTTCAGTGGACCAAACTGAAGATGCACATTTTCCCTCTAGGGTTACATTGCAGGCCTGTCTGTGGCTGCTGGTTACAGCATTAACGCTTAATACTGGACTTATTACAAAGATTGTGGTTCCTATCAGTCACTTAGATGCAAAAACATAGGGAAATAGGGTCCAGGTTGAAAAAAATGGTAGTTACCCTTTAAGGAAGATATTCTTTGTGCCTGTTATCTTGCCTGTGCTTTACTGTGTTGTGTGATTGACTATTGGTACTGTGACTATGACTGATGTCACCTGATTGATTGCTTGAATGTTATTACCCACAATGCCCTAACACAACAAGATATATCAAAGAGGTGGCTACCTTGGTATGAACAATAGGGAAAATCTCTGAAGTCATGATAAAGCCTGGCATTTTTCCATTACATGGTACCTGCTCGACTCGCCTCGACTCTACTCGCCTTTTTTGGTTTTCCAAAATGATAAAAAGTACCTGGTACCTGCTAACAGGTACTTTTTATAGTATCACCTCCGTGGAGGTTCCAAGCGAGCTGAGGTGATACCAAAAGGTGACCTGAAAACCTGCAGACTACTGATTGGTCGGAGAGAATCGTCACTAATCACTGCGTCAAATTTGCTAGACGGGGGGGGGTGTCCTGAACAAACCCCCCATTTTGAAATAGTTGGTCCAGCGGTGTTTTTTTTGCTGCCTCCAGTTTCCTTAGAAACTAAATGTGTCTTCTGACAAACAGCCACATGCCGAGAATCAAAAACAACACACCTTCCACGTTCTGTGTGTGTGTCGCATTTGGTCACGGCAGTTTCCTGCGACGTCGCTATGACGACCAGCCACACTCGCCTCACGCTGCGGATCCACTTTTGCGACACGACTGAAGAGTGGTGTCGCTAAAGTTTCCTGAGCATTTTTGTAGCAGGACGTCTAGAACAAAGGACCCGCGAGAGACTTCCCCCAGTCTCCCCTGTGCTCTACTTCTATTGGATAGTTGCGTCGCGTTCAACGGATTAATTTGCATAAAGATGGGCATCGGCCAGCTTTTTGATGCCCAGCATTTTTTCAAATGCAGTGCCGCCTTCCCGGGATGCTTTGCGGGCGCGTTAAAGTCACTTGACGTCACCCATTGGAATATAGTGGAGCGCGATGCAACAGAAGCGTTGCACGGCCAGGTGGATCTGCACCGTCACGCATGAGGCGGTACTAAATCTGCAATGGAAAAGGAGGACGGGGTACCGCGGTACTAGCAGTGGGTAAGCGCCATAGTGAAAATATGAAGGCATGCTTGTTTCATCAACAAGCACCCTGCAGGTCTTACCGCTCTCGCCCAGTGAGCCCAGTATTTCCAGGATGACATGTCGGCGTTCGGCATCGGGCGCCCGTTTCAGCTGAAAGGTCAGTACGCCTGCCACATCCAGCTCTGCCAGGGCATCCCTCGCAGAGTCTGCAAACACAGGGGTCTATAACTATAGACAGTGAGGAGGTGACCAATTATCCTGACTACCAGTGATCATACATCTGAGATCTACCGCCAATTTACCACAGCAGTCTTTTGAAATGGGGAATTCCCGGCTCAAATCTTCATTTGAAACATTTTATACGTGTTGACCTCCCTTCTTTTGGGACAAGCTTTGATTCCTTTGTCCTGGTGACATCACTTTATTAGCTGATGAAATGAGTTGGGGAAGCACTGAAGAATGACTGAAGTGATCTGTGTTTTTTTGTATGTTCTTCCCACTGAGCTCTCTTGGCACCGTACACAATCGGTGTGTGTGCCAGTATTTACTGGCCTTTGTACCTGTGAGAGTCTGTGTTTTATATGTCTGACAGGAAAGCAAGGAGAGAACATGAAGAATATGTAAACACCTCAGCTTCGCAGGGTCATTTTGCCGGGGCTAAGCCCCAACTGTTTTAAAGGTGCACTATGAGTTCCTGCATGATGTCACTTCTGTTGACGTTCAAAATAAATACCAAACAAAACAGAGCAAGCTCGCCCCTCCACCCATGTTTCCGTAACTGTCATGACTAACTGACTAACTGTCACTAACCCCCACCCCCTCCCCCAACCAACTTGTTGGTGATTGGCTGGAACGTGGTTTGTTGTATTTTGGTGCACAGCCTGTGCCTCTAGTGTTTGTTTGACGTTGTCACTGCCCGATGTGAATCGAGAGCAGATGTGAGTTGCACATGCGTCACTTTGCGACAAGTAGCCTACAAGATGCTAACGAGAGACTTCTGTAACGTCAATACAGTAAAAATGGACCTACAACGAAGTTCGTTCACTGCTGGCTACAAGTTAGCAATCAAACACAACAGAGCTAACGTTAGCAATCAAACAATCATAGATAGCTAAAACGTTTTTGAAATGATTTCCATCTTCTGTTATTGTATGTAAAGAGAAAAAAATATTTTATGGATTTCACAAATTTCAGTACGACGCGTTATGCCGTAAACCGTTTAAATCTGAGCATGCGCGACTCACATCTGCACTCGACTCACATCGGGGAGTGACCGACGTTTACGACCCCTGTGTTGTCTCCCGAGACCGGGCTTTTTCACGGTGTGTTCAGGGGGCAGCTAGCGGATCAAGGAGAGATGCCTACGATTTGAGATAAAAATGAAATCACGCTGAAACCATGCAGGAACTCATAGTACACCTTTAAGTGTAGCCCTGAATATAACTTGAAATGTAAGCCTGTGAAACCCGACAAAAGATGCCATTTGTGAGTAAATGACAATAACAATAATTAATGATGAGATCTGTCCAGAAATGATTTACTGTTTTTCCGACTAACGATGATAGCAGTTGTGGAGTATTCTGTTTTTACGCAATACTAATTCTAATTACTAACAACTACTCATGTCTTTAAAATCACAATCCATAATTAATCTGGAAAGACAGTTTTTGAGGTACACATTTAAATATTGTAATGATTAAGACTGTGTATTTTGAACGTAAATAAGGTAGCAGAGTGCATAAAAAGCATCAAAATAGTTTGTTTATACATATATATATATATATATATATATATATGTACCGTAGGTGTGAGGGACATGGGACTTAAATCACAGCAAATTGATAATGAATTACTAAAATAAATACAATTACTAAATATTCACCCATGTCAGCCAGGTTACAGAGGGCCAGCAGGCAGACGTTGACCAGGGGGTCGTTCTCTGGATACTCCCTTATAATGGATACCAGTCTGGGGATTACACCACTCTGGACCAACTGGTCCTGTTGGAATGCTGGATGGGAGGTCAGAGAGAGAGAGAGAGAGAGAGAGAGAGAGAGAGAGAGAAGGTGATCAAGGTAAGTAACAGATATGGACATGTTTTATTATGCAGTTGTTTGCTTTAAATTTCACTTCCACTTCCAGGCTATTACTTAATTTCATGGTGTCACAGATTTGTAGTACTCCAGATCGGTCTTGGTCTCGAGACCGGTCCCAACACCACTTTTTGAAGTTCTTGGTCTCGTCTTGGAACCACATTTTTACTCGGCCTTGTCTCGGTCTCAAATAAAGATGACTCTGGATTTTATTTCAAGACCAGTCACACCAGTCAACCAGTCAACCACAACTGCCTTTTGATTATTTCATCAAGGCATTTCTCATGATACACTTATAGCAATACAAGAGGTGTTTTCTGTGGATATTTTATGGGAATCTGGATCTTTCAGATCAATTTGAGAAGTGCCTATGGTTAGCATTTTTCACATTTTATCGTGGCATGCAGTGTTGGACTCGATTTGGTCTGGTCTTGGTCTTGAATCGTAGCCTGACAAGCCAGACCCACATCCAGATGTTGGGTCTGGGAACTTACCATTGGCAGGGCTCAATCCGAGGGGCGGGATAAACGGTTGTCTTTCAAATTAACTCTGCACGCAATAGGACAGCGCTACAACCAACCAGAGCAACGCTAGTTGATTAAACTTTTGCCGTATCCGGTCAACAAAACTCCGAACACATCTTCCTTTTTTAAGAATGACTTCAGTGCCGTTCTTTGTTCTTTTCTCAAAGAAAAGCTGAACTCCAAGTCTTCCAGAGTCGCGGCCAAAGCCGATTCCAAAGACCGCTGTTCGCCAGCAGCAGCAGCCATCTTCTTTGTTTTCAAGTAGCAGGGAATTCACGCGGAACCGTCGCAACTCTGCCGTCATTATGTTAAGCCCGCCCACCGACTCTATACACGATGTGATTGGCCTGAGTTTGTTTGTTCCAGCTCGCAAGCCAACGGAGAGTTGCTAGACTGACCCTGGCTGCAAATTACATTTGCTGCCGCTAAGGTGCGTCTAGATCTCTAGGCTACTTGAATCGGTCTCAACTCCTCAAATTCTTGGCCTTGTCTTGGTCTTGATACACTCTGGTCTTGGTGATGACTTGGTCTCGGTTTAGGTGGTCTTGACTATAACACTGGTACCTATTTAAACCTTTAGAGTGACTTGCTGTCTGCCTGTATAACCTTCACAGTTTCTGCCTCATACTCACACTGTGTATCATCATGAACCATGCTGAGTGAGCCAGCAATGTCAGACCAACTCACAGTTGTCAAAGCAGATGCGTCCGATGGCCCTGCCAGTGTTCAGCAGCATCTCCTGGTTGTTGCTGTTCAGATGGGGAACCAGCACCTTCACCAGGCCTGCCTCAATGCACGGCTCCCTGACTGCAGCTGCAACACACACAAGGACACACCACATTTCACCCGTCTGTCTGTGAGTCGTGATTCTGGTTTCAAGCTTGCTTTTTCTCTGAGCCATTAGAGTTTGAACATTCCATGTCAACTGGGCAAACTATTGGGGAAGATAATGTGATGGAAAGTTCTAGACCATAGACTGTATTAAAAATGGACAGGGGTTACTGATGAGCCAAAATGAAGCTCAAAGTGTGCGGCTCCTAGCGGCCCTCGCCATCTTGGCAGGCGTGACGTCTGCAAATCCAAAAATGGGTATAGAGGTGGAGTGTGGATGGCGCTGAGGAGGGCTGAATGAAGCCTACAATGTATGCTCGCCTGCTGTGACGGCAGCCCAACTGTCATTCAAAATGGAATGCCCTGGCTTAAAAGAGCTCCAAGATGACAGACAGAAATGTCAAATGTTACAAATATCCCTGGTCTCCCCTAGATATCATTTAAAATATTCAACATTTCCTTGCTGTATTTTATTTTAATACACAAATGTTATCTTGTTTTATATTATCCAACAAAACCACAGCAGTATCCTACCTTCTCTGGCCATCTCTGCCACCACCAGAGCCACCTGGCAGGAAAGGGGGCTTTTGCTCCGTAAGGCCTGAGCCAGTATGGGTAGAATCCCACTTCTGGCAATCTCAACAGCAGCATCCTTCTCTGTGGACACAAATTCATTTATTGAAAATAAAAACAACAGGATATTGAATCACAGCTTAAATACTAGAAACTACATTAGTTTTGACCAGTAGTTTTTAGTGGTTACATAAAAAAAATCCACTGTCATGTTTTGTGGTGGCCTCCTGATCTTTTATTTACTGCCACCATCAGACTTTCACTTTCACTCAATATATGTGACGGTCTAACAGGCAACGTGTGCCATCCTTACACCGAATATACAATTTGCACACAAAATCCAGGGTAATGTAGCACCTTTCAGACATGCACATTGTTATGTGATGGCAAGTTTGCATGTGGGTCACATCTGATGAGCAGACCTGCAACATTTCATGTACAAGGTTACAGCATGTGAGCAGTCGGACTGTGTATTCTATCTTGGAAATACATTGAGAATTTACTCAGGAAACTACAGGGTACTTTAAACCACTCAGAAGCATTATCAAGCCACCCAGATCAATCAATCAATATATTTGTCACACAAAATCGTAGAAAATACAATTCCAGTTGAATGTAATCCCATCAGCTCCTTAAACGTTTGCATTATTCATCATAAAGCAGAATGTGGCCCCAGATCGACACACAGCGTTTCAAATTTCTTCCCTTTGTATTATTTTCCACAAGCACAGTAGTTCAATGTAATGGTCTTATACTGTCTAAAGAGATCAACATGTACAATAGATTACATTTATGTTACACAATGCTATGTTTGAGTGCCATCACTTCAACAAATGGCACCAGCATTGTTACATATTCCATATCTGGAAAGGGCTTACTGTAGTAGGCAGATTGCTATGACATTTGTTGTTCACATTACTATTCCCCTGTAAGGATTGGCCGAGTGGTGGAAGGATGACACATGGAGGCCGGAGTAATCTTCACCTTATCTATGTTTTTGTATAATTTAGTGAGGTTGCGAAACACGAAAACAAATAAAAAATATCCAAAGTATCCAAAATATCTTTCAGTACCACTGTTTCTCTTCTGTATTAATTTATATTTTCCCAGATGGTTCCTGAAATAAATAATAGGCCGATAGCAATGCACTGTCAACCTGCACATTTATTCACGCAAACAATTTTCAATATTTTGTGTCTAATAAACACAATGTTGTCTATTCCTGCTGTGGTCATCTCTCCATGGGGGCATACTTACGCACCATTGCCTGTCCAATGTGTTGGCATTTTTACTGTTTCTCAGGGGAGACCGATTAAAAAAATCATTGAATATTTTTGTCTTTGTTGTCCCAGGCTAAATATTATCTGTATGAATTGAGCAGTGGTGGATGAAGTACTGAATCTCAGTACTTAAGTAAAAGTACAAATAACCAGATACATATTTACTTTAGTAAAAGTAGAAGTACCACAATGGCAACCCTACTTAAGTAAAAGTAAAAAGTACCTGATTTTATAAGTACTTTAAGTATTAAAAGTAAAAGTACTTGCATAACGATTTATTCTCTTAATGTCTATATTCTAATAATAAAAAAAAAACCAGTCGGCCTATGGGCTGTGGCATTTTAATTAAGTTAGTTTTAGGTTAATTTACCCCATTGCATTATTTCCCACGGGACAGTGAATGCTGCACACATTTATCTAGCGAGAACACAGGCTTGGACAACAAGTTCGTGGCTTCACAGATGAGGAGGACCTGGAGTGTTTTTAAAGTGGTCATATTATGCTCATTTTCAGGTTCATAATTGTAATTTGAAATTGTATCAAAATAGGTTTACATGGTTTAATTTTCAGAAAACACCATATTTTTGTTGTACTGCACATTTCTGCAGCTCCTCTTTTCACCCTGTGTTCAGGTCTCTGTTTTAGCTACAGAGTGAGACCTCTCACTGCTGGAACATCTTTGTTGTCAGTCGCACATGCGCAGTAGCTAGGTAAGGACTACGTGAGCTAGCTAGCTGTTTGTGCAACTTTGGCCTGTACAAGGCAGGATTAGCTGGGAGACGAGGGCACACTTCCAACTTTGTGTGGAATACCTGCAGAACAGGGACATGGAAGTAGTTCTATACAATTTATTTTGTAGATTAGGGTGAATTCGTGTGTGTTGTAGCAGTGTTTTGCCATTGAGAACGAGCTAGCATGCTAGCGCTAGCATGCTAACGGTTAGCCCCCTAGGCCCCTCGTTTCGGCTAGTGACGTAGAAAGCTGTGCAGATTTTGAACAGCTCACCCGGAGACTGAAGGCAGGTTATATACAGAAACCGTATCTCACTCAAAACAGCATGGATGTTTTTTTTTCAAAGTTTATATGTGTGTGGAAGCACCAGAGACAGAGCACAAAACGTGATTTTCTTTCATAATATGATCACTTTAAGATAGATATACGGGTTGTATATTAACCTTATGTGAATGGATGCTTCACATATGACCAAGCAGAGTATCGGGAGCAGCAGCAGTAACAGTAGTGGTAGTACCGGGAGCAGTACGCGCCTGGCCAATAAATGCTATTGAAGGGCGGGTCTTGGCGTGGTGGTGCAGGAGCCGCTGCTGAAGGCTTCCCTGCAGACTGCAAACGTGTGATGGTCAGGAAGACGTTTTGGCGGCGGGAAAAACTGATCAGAAAATTTTACGAAAATGTAACAGAACGTTGTAGAAATGTAGTGGAGTAGAAAGTATAGATAATTGCTGCAAAATGTAATGAAGTAAAAGTCAAAAGTATGCACTATTGATTCTACTTAAGTAAAGTACAGATACGTGAAAAATGTACTTAAGTACAGTAACGAAGTCACCACTGGAATTGAGATGTATTGATAGTATATTTCTATATGTAGGGGGGGCGATGTAGGGGGGTGCATTCATGTATGCACGTGTGTACAGTACCCTCTCACCCACCTGGGCTACACAACTCAGCATCACAACTACAGATCTACTGTGCCGGCAGGATGGAATAGAACTACAGAAACTAGAACGTATCTGGCCAGGGCGCAACCCCATCCATTAGAGGACTCATCGATGTGTGTGTGTGTGTGTGTGTGTGTGTGTGTGCGTACATTACTTACTTTTTTCCAAAAGAGCAGCCAGCACTGTGTCCAAATGAGGCTTGAGCTCCTCCTCAATCAACTCTGTGCTCACACTGATAGCCTTTAGAGCCTCGATAAGAGAGTCTGCAACACACAAACATACACCATCATCACCAACAACAACAAAAGTTAAGAATATGCCAGCTTCAAAAGTCTTTCTCATCCCACCTTAATAAACTTGTATATGAACATTAGTCAACAACACCAAAAAGTAAAACACATTTAAAGGCGGCTCATGGGGAGCACTGTCTTCATGAAGGGACACGGAGGATTTAAAAACATGATGGACTCTTCAGAAGAGGTCATTATCTTCAATCAAGCTTCTGCGCGCTAAAGTCACCGGACGCCACAATCTTCTGTTCATAGTCATACTGAGAAATCCAGAGAGAGTTGTGTGGAGCTGATAGTCTTAATCAGCTTTGTAGCAACTCATCTGGCAATGGCTTGAATGGAACGGACATTCATTAATATCAAAAAGTTCCACACTAAAGCTTTAAATATAATACTATTACATACTCTTCTTGGACTAAACCCAACATTCAGATTTGATGGGCCTGTGGTTCTGTCCATTCCTCTGGTGGCATCAATTACAGTCCAGTATTTCATTCTAACTGGTGGTGCTGCTGGCTGAAAGTCTTTTATTCATAAACCCTTAAAACTACAGACTGATATCTTGGATATATGTTCGCTTAACTTTCCCATGTCTTCATGTCAATCAAAACGTGAAACGTACAGTTGCAGTGTCTTTTATTTAAATTTTTGGTCACAGTCCCTTAACTATACAGTCCCTCCAGGATTTCACGATGTCGCGATCGCGCCAATTCACGTGCAACTTTTCCGCACATTTGACCAATAACCTGAAGTTTCCCGCGACTTCAACCAATCGCAGCAGTCTCACGTGCACTCTGAGAGCCAATGACCAAGCGGGAGTGAGAACGGGTTGATCATTTCCTTGTTTTTGATATGAAGACGAGACGTGTGTGTGACTCGAACATCTCACATTTACCAACAAAACGTGCAGCGAAAGACCGTGCAAAACATTTCAGACCTTCCTGCCAACCGGTAAACATTTTAACATCAATGTAGACTGTAACAATTTAAAAGTCGCTGGAGTTGCTGCCGTTTCAATCCTGGCTGTCGGCTCTCTGCAGCGGGCGGGGCTGCTGCTCCGTTCCCCCCGCGACTGACGCTTGCACACACACAAACACACACAAACACACACACACAACACACACACACACATAACGCTCGTTATTGTAAGTGCAATGATAAGTTAAAGTCCAATAAGTACTTTATCAAACCGTATGAATGTGTGTCCCAGGCCAGGATAGGAAATTAACTAACAATGTAAATATCAACAAGCCACTGAGACATGTTCAAATTTGATTCGTTCGATAAATTTGTTATTTTTTGTCTTAAATCCACCAGCCATTTTCATATTATACCAACATTTACAGCATCCTGAGCCTTTTTGGTAAGGTTAATAGGATAACTAGTACTAGAGTTCTACTACTAGAAAACTAGAGTAGTTTTATTCTCCCCAAAACATCCTTGGATACTTTTTCCTTTTTATTTTTAAAGAACTATAAAAAATTAAAAAAAATCGCAACTTTTTTGCAATTTTCACTGTCTCCCTCAACTTCATTGCAACAAACAGACAAAGACATCGCAACTTTTATCGCAATTTTTTACAAAAGCTCCCTCGAAATCAGGCATTTTGGGCCGCAACAATCTCAAAAAAAGGCCGCAAAATCCTGGAGGGACTGACTATATGTCAGGTTTGCTGTGATTTAACCCAAAAGCAGACTGGACCAGAAGAGTGAGTTAAGCAATTTATTGGTGGGTCAGAAATGTGCAAATAGACTGAGTTGGCAGGTGCAGGAGGGGGGAAGAGTCCAGGTGGGTTCCAGTACGGAGAGTGGCTGGCTGGCAGACTTGAATGCGGGACTCGATCCGAACAATGGTGAACTAGATGGGTGCGGAATGGAGGTGGCGTCTCCAGGACCGAGGTCTGGGATTCCTCGAACAGTACTTCATAACCATCCGGCGGGGACTGGACGGGGACTAGGCTACCTAACGTTAATGTAGCCTGAACCCTGGAACGCTACCAAGTCGTGAGTCGTGACTTGAAGTCATAACTTACGGGCTAAAAATTGTGTCTGGAACGCAGCATTAAGTACTGCCTTGACGAGCGGATGAGGTACAAGTTTGGTGAAAGGAATCAGCGCAGGTGTGTGAAGGGACAGGCCAGGCACGCCCCCAAACGAATGCCAGGGGAGAGACAGAGGAAGACGCACAAACACAGAATAGACAGAACACACACCAAGCATACTACAGATAGAGACAAACAAAAACAAACACAAACGCTTACATACGGCCAGGGATTCGTGACACTACCGGTATACGTTCACACCAATATGCAGGATCTGTATCAGGGCTAATCAAGGCATTTTTAACAGATTGTAATAGCAAAGCCTGATCTATTTCCAATCATCCTTTTATTACAAATTATTTTTGCTCTGGGTATGCCATCTGTCAACAACACCATATTGTGTTTTATTTAAATACTGGAACATGTTTTTGTTTGTGCTGAAGATGAAGAGAGGTTGCCTAAATCTTGTGCAAACCATTCTTCCATGACAGATACACATTAAAACTACTCCAATTCTTCTTTTTTATGACCCCATTAGAAGATGGATACCCGACCCGACCCCGACGGGACCTGATGGGCCTGGTCAGCTATTTAGAAATGATGTTCGGGTTCGGGTCGGGCTCGGTCACATCAGCGCGATAAGATATTGAACATTTTAAATACAAATAATAACAGCTTATTATATAGGTAGCCAACTGCACACCTGTGTTAACGTGTGCTTGTTGCCCTGTGTGCGCTGATGCGCTCATCTGGTGACATTTCCGAATGCCTTCCTACAGTTGTTTCATAAAAGCGGGCTTTCCACACAAAGAAACGTACTTGTGTCATTAGTATGAGAAAAAAATGAGATTTTAACTGTGTCGGGCTCGGGTTGGGCTCGGACATAAATATCTTAATGCCTGTTGGGCTCGGGTCGGGTTCGGTTACTGCTCTGTCGGACATGGGCCGGGCTCGGACAAAAAAATGCGGCCCGATCCGCACTCCAGACCCCATGCTCTTTCCACTAGTGTCACTTTCAGGATATTCTTAGCTCCTCTAGTGGCCTATAGATGGGTTACAGACTTTTACTGTAATATTGTTGCTGAATAAACTCATTTCAGTATGATTAGAAATAAACCAGCAGAGTATCCAAGAACTCGCCTTCAGCTCACGATTTATGTCCAATGTCAACATTGAGCGTCAATACCGGATGTAGAGTGCCCTTTATGTCACAAGGCAGAAAGTAAGGGTGTGGTGGTCTATCAGACCTGCAGTTAACATTTGCCTTCTCATTAGTCTTGCATTGCCAGACCTTCCTCCACAGCGCTGCGGAGGAAGGTCTGGCCAGTCCACACAGCATTCTGGGATGGGAGAAAAACGTGGTTTATTGGCATTTCTTTAAACCAATCACAATGTTCATGGCCAGCGCTATACAAATTGACATTGTTGTGTGGTGATAGGGTTGAATGAACTGATCACAGTGTAGCTTGAGTAACTTATTGACCTTTGGTGAGTACCGGAACTCAACCATAACTGGACACTGGTAAGACTCCAGGGTGACAGTAATGGAAAACCCAGAACAGGAAGTCCACTTTATGACCCCTCTAAACGGCGCTGACACACCAACCCAATTATCGGCCGTCGGACAGTCTGGCGAGGTCAGTGACTCGAGTCTGTTCGGTGTGTTCGGTGCCGTCGTCAGTCGTAGGAGCCGTCGGCCTTCATTTTGGCCGATTTGACTTGTTGAATCGGCCAGTGGGCAGTCGACTCAATGACCAATCTGGATTGGTGGAGTTCTAGCCCTTGACTAGCGAATCAGTGCACGAGAAAACCGGAGCTGACTACGCCAGTATCTTCTTATTACTATTGTATTTTCTTCTGACAACGATCCTTCTTGATTACTATCAACACTCTCTGATGAAAACAATGACTGACGACAGCGTGCTCTGTGTTTACGAGGTCTAGAGAGATGTTCCGTCATTTCGTCGGGTTGGTGTGTCAGGTGCTTAACACCCAATGCCCTGAGATCTGCTAATGCTCTTACCTTCCAGAAGAGTATAAACTGCATCAGTGGACACAAACCAACAGAAACAAAGTATTTTTGCTTTTAAAGTAACCTGTGAATTAATGAACTGAATGCTGATGAGAGGATGTGAAACACACCTCCAAAGGATGTGCTGTAAGTAAGCCGGGGGTTGACTCCAACATATGGCCCCCTGATCATGTGCTGCTGTGCCCCTTGGAGAGAAGGGGAGGCTTGAGTCAGCAGCACCCAAGCCTGGGATCTAAACAAAGTGTCAACGTTTTCTGTTCATATATCCTTCATATACAGATACTCACACATATATGTATAGGCTACATATACAGACATATGTTTTCTTGATAATGGGATTGCTTTCAATGGTGTGATGTTTACAATATATTAGGTTTTCTGCTTAATAATAATGTTAGCATTGTTTGTATATTTTACATGTAGCTGTGACTCCAGATTTAAATGATGGGAGAGTTAAGTGAGTAAAACAAGGTACATTTATGTCAAAAAGGGAAAGATTAGTTCAGGAAAATGAATGTTAAAAAAAGTTAAAAACGAGGGCCAGGGCACTGCCCTCACACCAGTACTTTTAAGTAGAGATGACACCAGACTTGACCGCTCTTTTAAATTAATTAACCCCACACGCACCAACACATATACACACACACACACACACACACACACACACACACACACACATACACACACACAGTGAGGAAAGACCTGCAGACGGTAATCACCTAAACTAATCCCTTGTAAGTCGAATGAAATAGCCTTAGTGAAGGGGGCCATCAGGCTGATACACAGTCTGCTACGTCAGCATCATTGTGTGTGTGTGTGTGTGTCCGTGTGCATGTGTCCATGTGTGTTTGACAAGAGAGCAGGCGAGCAATATACTAATCAATCCCACAGAGTGCTGCGAGGGAGTCCCCAGGGTGCATCAAAGACGCCTCAACTACACTGTGTGTTTCAACATATACAAACATACACGCATATGTACTTACATTGACATACATATATGCAGAGGGTGGACACAAGGAACACCTGCACAATCTAATCCCAATACAGTCCAGCAATAAACCCCATCACTGTGAAGCTTATTATGTTTAGTTTAAGTGCCGACAGTGTCAGAGAGCTGTTGATGCACCTCTAGGTTCCGTTTGTAAAGCTGTACATTTATAGTGCTGCCTATGGGGTTCATGCCTCAGACCAGCAGTTAGCAAGACAATTAAAGCGTAACTCTCGCCAAAATGCAACCTAGGGTCTTTTTGTGAATGTACCCGAGTCAAACTTTCGTTTAAAAGCATATTTAGGACAGAAGCGCCACTTTTAAGATGTACCGTATTTTAGTTTTTCGGTCAAATGGCCTTTTGAATGGGAGTAATAAGGGGCACTTTTATGCTAGCCTCAAAATAGCTATTTTTAAAACACTAAGAAGGCTCGATACATCATGAGACTTTGCTCCAAGTATCACCAGGGACTCTACACATGAACTCCAGCATTGAGAACATTGGTTGTGTTCCCAGAGTTTATTAAAAAAGGTTTTGAACAACTCGCCGTAGCTCTTTTGTTTCCGGCTGCTACCACCTCGGCAGTCAAAACTAGTCGATATCAAAACAAGTAGTCACAGATTTAGTACATCCCTTGGTCAGCGGTGTAGTTAAGGTGTAGAGCCCCTGGTGATACTTCGCGCAAAGTCTCATGTTGTGTCGAGCCTTCTTAGTGTTTTAAAAATAGATATTTTGAGGCTAGCATAAAACTGCCCCTTATTACTCCCATTCAAAAGGCCATTTGACCGAAAAACTAAAATACGGTAAATCTTAAAAGTGGCGCTTCCGTCCTAAATATGCTTTTAAACAAAAGTTTGACTCGGGTCCATTCACAAAAAGACCCTAGGTTGCATTTTGGCGAGAGTTACGCTTTAAGAGTCAGCAGCAGCAGAAGCAGCAGCAGTAGTGGGTTCAGATGAGGCTTGGCTTGTTGGGTGGTGTGTCTTTAGCTTGTAATGCATGACAGTCCCTGGTTCCTGGCCACAGAATAGTTTCTATACCTCCAATCTTGAGCTAAACAGTGCACTCGCACTTCAATTTCAACTTTATCTTAATTATCCCGAGGGAAATTTGATCTGCAGCAGGCATCAAATCACAACGAGGTCGACAAACATTTGACAACAGCAACAAATACAGAAAAATTCCACACCACACATGAAAACAAGGTACACCTACCACACTGAACCAGAAGCTACAAAACAAGGTTAAAGACATTAGAAACAGCCCACTAAATACATACATGTTAAGTTAAGTCAAGTGCTGTACAGAGACAAGTAAAAATGAATGTAATAAATAAATACATAAATAATCCATCCAGGCTAATTCAAGCTATCTAGGAAGAATACACATAAAAGCAAGCAAGTTAATGAAGTAAATTAAGAGTTTTCCGATGGCCACAGGGATAAAAGAAGCCCTGGCATGCCTTGGTTTTGTTCTGAAACGGAGGCCAGAGGGCAAGAGACCAGTGAGACAAACAGCCGAATGTCCCCAAAGAGGGGTCGTCGATGTAGACTGGGTAGGGAACTACTCCATGCTTTGCATCAAAAAAGCTGAACGCATTTTACATTTTATGCAATGCAACAAGAGGGGGATGAGCCCATGCTTTACTATTTGGAAACAACTGTGTGTGATTTGTCTCGGAAGATACCCTAACTAACCCAACACCAAGTCATGTCCCAGACAGTTGTTCATTGAGTCAGGGTCATACAGGTTGATAAATGTTTGAGGGTAAAAAATATACTTCAAATCAACATTTTTAAGCTGTCACAATTTACAGTATATGATGGAAAAATGCCATTGAATCAACATTGTACATTGTATAAGAGAAATGGTTTCAATAAAATGAGGACTGGGGAACAACCATTGTAGCAGGTTGTTATAATGCATTTAACAACTAAATAGTGTATGTGTAATGAGTAAAAACATCTAAAAGTTATTTTTTGGAGTTAAATGGAAATAGGGGGCGAGTCAATCCCTCCTTGAGAAAAAACACTCTTTTTCAACTGCTCCAACTGTGGAGAGGGGGTATGTTATATTCTTTTATCTGCATTATTGTCTTGGCAAATCGTTCCATTGATTATAATAGTATGTGATGGGGTGGGGAGCAAGCAAGCAATAGACTGGTTTGCTCAGTAAAGAAAAAATAAATAATGCATGTAAGGAGACCATAATCGTGAAGTTACACTTACATGTCCTGGTAAGTAGATTTTTTTTATGGTACACATCTAAACCAGTGTCTTATTATTGTCTTTACAGTGTTTTTTATGTTTAAAATAGGTAGCTAAATTCACTATTGCAAAGTGATGCTCAACATGACATCATGACTTTGCGTAAACATACACGCCAACTTTCTTAAGCCAAGTGGCGTGTGATCTGTACGCTTTTTCAGCTATCCGCGTGTACGTCTACACTGTATAGAGCGGGCGTACACATACACGCCACTTGGCGCGAGAAGAATGTGTTATCGCAAGAAGAATGTGTTATCGCGAGAACAACGTCTTATCGCGAGAAGAAAGTCCTGTGTTTAACCCATCCACCACCCCGACCAACCTCCCTGTGCAGATTTTCGCCCTTTCATACTACTCGCTACGGCGTAAATTAACACGCAAACGCACAGTAATGTTAGTCAATGGAGGCCAAACGGCGTTGATAAACACGCTAAAAAGCGAGTATGCATCTTTATAACACGCCAATAATGGCATGTGAATTGGCGTGTCATACATACGCCACTTCATGAGATCAGTCTAGTGATGCTAAAGAATTACGCCAGCTTTCTTCCAGGCAACAGAACATCACTATTGGGTAAAACCTAATCTATGTCTATGTAAGGTTGGTGCACGAACATTTCTGTCGTTGGTAGTCACTGTTCTTCGCCAGTGGAATACTTTGTACTGATTACCTACCGAGGGAATTTACCACCGTTGTCATCATAGCTGTTTACATCCCAACAATGCTAAGGAGGCACTGGGGGAGTTCTGGGCTGCTATCAGTCAGCTACACAACAAACATCCTGAGGGTTTTTTCATTGTTGCTGGCGATTTCAATCATGTACATTTTGTGAATCAGCATGTCTCTGTTCCAACAAGAGGAGAGAATATACTGGATCCTGTGTACACAAACGCAATAAATGGATGAAAAGCGATGGATGTCAGTGCCAGATTGGACCAAAAGAGATGCCAGTACCCTAACCCTTGTTTTCCATACCACACCGGGAGCATCTGAAAAGCACAGCATCTTGCCTGCCAGATTCGCAGATTTTATTGTCTCTACACATACTTGAAAGAACAATCACATGTTTATTAGCTAGTATCTACCTTCCACTCCAAGCACTCCTGTAATTAAACTCCATATTTCTATTGTAATTCATTTCCATGCATGCAGTCCACGGATGCTCGGTAACCATAAACAGTGCTGCTCTCTCATATATGTATTATAGAACTTTGCTCTCTCCCCCTCGGTCAGTCATTAGGGACTAGCGGATTTGCAGAGACGAGATGCAGGTCTTATTCAGGTCTTATAATACATTCATGAACAGGAGTGGATGGCTAGCAGAAACAAAGCTTCTTTGTACTTTCAGTTCCGTGATAGAATTCTCGCCTGCCATGCAGGAGACCCGTGTCCGATTCCCGGCCAATGCAACAAACTTTGGGGTTGTCCGTAAGAACTTGGCTTGGGAACCTGAGGGTCGCCGGTCTAAGTCCTTGTACGGACCAAGTACAGAGTGTGGACTGGTAGCTGGAGGGGTGCCAGTTCACCTCCTAGGCACTGCTGAGATGCCCTTGAAGTAGCCATTATCATTCCCAACTTGTCAAATACTGACACTTGGTCTGTAGCTCTTAGCTTTAGATAGCGGCGCACAAACCAACCTTTTGCGTGTGTATGCAACGCACAGGGCAGAGCAATAGCTCCACCGCGGCGCTGTAAGTTGACGTATTATGAGCGACAATGGTAGCGAGTAGTACGAAAGACCGAAAGTCTGCGTAAGGAGGGTGGTTGGGTGGTGGATGGATCAAACAACACAGGACTTTCACCCAGGAGACTGGGGTTCATGTCCCATTCTTGTCCCGCATGTCACTGAAACGTACATTTTGTAACTCCACCCACAACCTTTTCCTAAACCTAACTGTCACTGAAACGTAATTGTTTGTAACCCAGCCACGATCGTTTTCTAACCCTAACTGTCCTGTTCTTGTGCCGCATGTCAATTGGACTGAGACCCTCAAGGAGACTTTTTGTGTCAGTAACAAACGGCAAAGGCACCTGACCAAGCATTACTTTTTGACGCACTGGGAGTGAGAATGTGTTGCCTTGAGCAAGGCACCACCCTGACATTGGTCGGGGTTGTGGATGGGTCAAACACAGGACTTTCACCCAGGAGACCAGAGTTTGTGTCCCGCGTGTGTCTTTAACTGTCCCGTTATTGCCGCGTGTCACGGAAGGCATTTTCTTCTTTAACCAGCCCGTTATTCCCGCTTGTCACGGAAACGTAAGCCAACCCACCACCTTTCCCTAAACTCAACCGTCCCATTCCCGCGAGTCACGGAAATGTAAGCCAACCCATGAGCTTTCCTTAACCTAACTAAATAGTCCCAACCAAGTGCGTTATATGATGCTAAAGGAGACTTTTAGCGTCAATAACAACTACAAAGGCACCTGACCAAGCGTCCGTATTTTACGAGATGGGAGTGAGACTGTGTTGGTCCTGTTTGTGCATGTGAGTGTATTTCAGGCCTGTGTGTAATGTGTAATATCACATGAGTGTAAAATTGTATATTCCCCACTGGGGATCAATAAAAAATGTCTTCTATGTCTTCTTCAGATGAGGCGGTACACAATAAGAAGTAAGGGTACTTATGTACCACCAGTGACGACTCCCTGTCAGACACACTAAATGCTTTTTACACATATGAAGCCACCAATCAGCTCCCCTAGGCAACCAGGCAGGTACTGCGACGTGAAGGGAACACTGCTGAGGGTGAACCCACGATAGCATCGATAACATTCCCACTCAAAGAGTGCGCTCACCAAATGACTGAGGTGTTAACAGACCTCTTCAACATCTCCCTGGCTCACAACCTGTTTCGATGATTACCGCCCTGTGGCACTTACTTCAGTTGTCATGATCTTTGAGCAGCTAGTCAAAGGACACATCAATGCCTCCATCCCAGACATATTGAACCCACATCGATATGCCTACCGGCAGCAACACTCCACAGATGATGCCACTGCATATGCCATCCATCTGGTTCTGTTGTTTTTGGAGAACAAGAACACATATGCATAGATGCTGTTTATTGACTTCAGCTCCGCCTTCAACACAATCATTCCCCTGACCCTGGCAAATAAACTGCACTCCCTCAGGCTGAGCACATCAATGTGCAATTGGGTTCTTTGACTTTCTGAGCAACAGAACCCAGACAGTCCCACTGCCACTTTGAACACAAGCAACAAGGGAACAAGGGAAATCACATCATCCACTATGCTGACAGCGCCACAGTCGTGGGGCTCATCGCCAACAACGCCGAATCTGCATATAGGAAGTAGGACAGCTTGAAGACTGTGCAGGGACACCAATATCTTGCTTAATGTCAACAAAGGACAAAGGAGATGATTGTTGACTTCAGGAGAGCTTGAACAACCTGAAGTTCAAGTTCCTGGTGGTGACAACTTCTCATGAAGCCAAAACACCACCTCCTTAGAGAAGAAGGCTCAACAACACCTATACTTCTTAAGGAGGCATTATCGGGGCCAACATCACCATGTTAAAAAACAGCTTTTCCCCCAAGCTGCACTGCACTAGTCTGACTAGTCATGCTACGGACCAATGACCTATGTGAGCACCTACACACGCACTTAGGCAAACATTTTACATCCCACCATTGTCTTTTACTACTGCTTTTTAAGATATAAAATTGCTCCTCTTTCTTTTACAGTAACATGTTGTTTGTCTATTGCACTATGGCAATAACTTTTTCTTTACATGCCTGTTATGAGAAGTATGACCATAAAACCACTTTACTTACTTTAAAATTGTATTAGGCTAATGTTTTCCATTAGCATGTGTGATATTAAAATAGGGTATTTTTTTCATAAAAGATCATCTCACATACAATCACATTTTTTTCGCACTCTTAAAAATAAAAAAAATAAAAATATCTTTTTTCTTTTGCCCTCTTGGGACAGCACTGCAACACAAAAAGATATTGCAGCTGAAGAAGAAGTGCACTGGAAAGAGAGGCTAAAATAAATTGATTAATTATATTAGCTACATGTGAGAACAATATTATGATGTACAAATGTTTGTTTCAATATCAGGCACCAATGTAGATTAAATATTTCTGCCTGACAATATTTCACTGTTGATTCAATCATGTTTACCATCATCATCATCATCAGAATATATATCTACATATACAGTATATCATACACCATACATATTTAGTCTATCTATCTATGTATCTAGAATGCCATCATACCCAAATTTGCACACGCTCACATTCCTTGGAGTGTGATATCTAAAAGCACATAACCACAGCTGGTATTATACGTCATCACTCATATAAAAGCACACACACACACACACACACACACACACACACACACATACACATACACTAGGGGATGTTCGATATGGATCTACAGTACTCACCGGTGTCTGTCATGGCTGCTAGTCGACAGGCTCTCTGCTGGCTGGCTCACTGCCTCTGCCTGTTGGCACTGTGTGTGTGTGTGTGTGTGTAAGTGTGTGTGTGTGTGTGTGTGTGTGTGTGTGTGTGTGTGTGTGTGTGTGTGTGTGTGGCTAGCAGAGGAGCTACCCTCCCTTTTTAAGGTCAGGTGTACCCCAACGCTGTCTCTCACTCTGTCTGTTCCTCTCTACTCCTCGCTCTTGCTCCCTCAATCCCATTAGCCGACACTCTCTAGCTCTCTGCCCCCTCCCCCCCCCTTCCTGCCGCCACTGCGCTTGCGTTCTCTCTCTCTGCTCATTTGCTATCTGTTCCCACCTTGCTGTTTTCTCTCTCTCTCTCTCTCTCTCTCTCTCTCTCTCTCTCTCTCTCTCTCTCTCTCTCTCTCTCTCTCTCTCTCTCTGTCTCTCTCTCTCTCTCTCTCTCTGTCTCTCTCTCTCTCTCTCTCTCTGTCTCTCTCTCTCTCTCTCTCTCTCTCTCTCTCTCTGTCTCTCTCTCTCTCTCTCTCTGTCTCTCTGTCTCTCTGTCTCTCTCTCTCTCTGTCTCTCTGTCTCTCTCTCTCTCTGTCTCTCTCTCTCTCTCTCTCTCTCTCTCTGTCTCTCTCTCTCTCTCTCTCTCTCTCTCTCTGTCTCTCTCTCTCTCTCTCTCTCTCTCTTTTAATTCTCAAATTCAGATATTTCAAAGCATCTACTATAAAAATAAATATTTGAAATGTTTTATGAAATGTAACTAATTAATAATAATAGTGTTACTGGGTGGTACATTTTATTTACTTCTATTGGAAATAAACAAGCCTCTATTTTACAGAAAGATTTAATGAATAATATTTAGCTTTAGAAAAGCTAACGTCTGAAGATAACAACAAAAACAAAGCAATTAAATGACATTTAATGAAACTATTGGACACCTAGACAAGTTGCATGAGTACCGCCAAATATATTTTATTGAATAAAAAAATCATAATATCAGGTTGGGAGATTACTTTGTCAAGTTCCGATGCCCTCCCCCCTTCCCTCGCTCTCCCTCCGCAGCTGGCAGCAGCCCACATAGCCACACGTCAGACAGACAGACAGACAGACAGACAGACAGCAGCACCTCCCAGCTTCTGTCTCAGTTGTTTTTCTTGACTTGTGTGGAGAGAAGTTGTTTTTAACAAAAGACTGAGCTACCAGTGCCTCAAGTTTACAGCTAATAAGCCAAAAGACAATAAGAAATATAGTTAACTTGTGTAATGCGTGCACTAACGTTACAAGCTAATGTAATAAGTTAGCTAAGGTTTAGCTAAGGCAATATGTCCATCCAGGCCAATGTACTGTACACTACAGGTGAATACAGTAAGATGTTTGTCTAATAACATCATCACAATTGTCACATTGATATGCAAATTATGCATTAACTACAACATATCACCACAGAACTTTCCCAGTTAATGATTTACATCAAGAGTTTCCCCCCTGAAATGTTATGTTTAAATATGCAGATTAGCTTGTTTGGTTAATTTAGAAGAAATCTACAGATGCAAACAGACCTAAGGCCTAAAGCAAACACCATCTTAATGTGTGCTTTGGAAGTTTTCCTTCCATTAGAGAAAAAGAAGACATTGAGGCAAAATAGAGCAAAAACTCTACATATGCAAAACGTGTCCTGCCTTAAACAGTAACTTCATAATTTTGATGGTAGGCTCCTCATCTAATAACTATCCATTTGTTTGTTGCACGGGGATGAATGTTTGAATGATAAAGACAGCAGGGTTTGAGTTACAGCGCAGCCAATGGGTGCTGAGTTTATGTTTAAGTTCACTTTTATAATAGAATT
>NC_135871.1:1810543-1820543 GCF_031162955.1 Sander vitreus | reverse complement strand
TGTTGTTGATGGAGAAGGAGAACCAGGAGAAGTTAACCCTCTCCTTGATGTCATGTTGTTGATGGAGAAGGAGAACCAGGAGAAGTTAACCCTCTCCTTGATGTCATGTTGTTGATGGAGAAGGAGAACCAGGAGAAGTTAACCCTCTCCTTGATGTCATGTTGTTGATGGAGAAGGAGAACCAGGAGAAGTTAACCCTCTCCTTGATGTCATGTTGTTGATGGAGAAGGAGAACCAGGAGAAGTTAACCCTCTCCTTGATTTCATGTTGTTGATGGAGAAGGAGAACCAGGAGAAGTTAACCCTCTCCTTGATGTCATGTTGTTGATGGAGAAGGAGAACCAGGAGAAGTTAACCCTCTCCTTGATTTCATGTTGTTTATGGAGAAGGAGAACCAGGAAATGAGTCGGGGGAAATGCAACGCTACCAAGCCACGGCCGAACGACAAGCGTCGCCGCGAAGTGTAGTTACATTTTTCGAGAGGTACACTCCAGGCTACAGCGTGTGTCCGTGTCTCCACGTACCTACGTACGTACCCACGGCGTAGATTTAACACAGAAGCATGAATCACGCTTTAGATGACCGTTGGCAATGTTTTTTAGCTGCAGCTTCTTCAGATGAATCCATGCTTCCATCTTCCTCTATTCCGACCCATCGACGCACGTTATGCAAATCAACATATTTTTTGTAATCGATGACTTTGATGAATTATCCCAGCCCTAGTAATCACCACTTACAAGTTTGATGAAAAACAAATCTGGGTTTACAGTGATTGTGAAGGTGATTAAACAGAACACAATGATTTATAAGACCTAAGGTCTAAGTACGATATTGCAAACACTCCATAGAGGAAGGCATGAAGGAACAAAATACATATTTAAATTGGCTACTGTACATATGTTATTTATATGTATCTCTGTTTCCATCTGTAGCAGTCTCACCTCCTGCCTCTGACTCTGGTTATCACTCACCTCCTTCCCATTGACATTCTCCATCCTCCCCCCTTCACTACTCTCTCTCTCTGTCTCTCTGTCTCTCTCTCTCTCTCTCTCTCTCTCTCTCTCTCTCTTTTTCTCTCTCTGTCTCCCTCGGGTGCAGGCTGCCTTTACTCCGTCCTCCCTAATGCGCTCTAAATCTATTCAAAGCTCATCAGTTGATTATCAGCTGCAGAGAGAGAGAGAGAAGCTGAGGCTGAGACACAAAGTGGGAAGTCGTGACACAAACACACACTTCTCCCTGCTGGGGGTTGTGACTGGAAAATGTCATGATGTGTCATTAAATGAATGGTTGGGCTGGAGGACAGAATTATGTTTGTCACAAGCTGTGCTTGGGTAGGCTATCTGTGTGGGTAGGAGAAGAGGGGGTGGGGGGCAACTGGAGCAGCTATCCTTATGAGAACCTATTCTTTGCAACCAGCTATTCTTCTGAGAATATGCCCTGTATATAATACAGATCACAATACATTGCATTGCATGTCATTTAGTTGATGCTTTTCTCCAAAGCGACTTACAATTAAGTGTGTTCAACCTTGAAGGGGCAAACTCCAGACAAGTAGTAAGTGCAAGTACATTAACTTTAAGTAGGTAATGCTACAAAGAGCGATATCAAAGTGCAGCATCAAGAAATCTCTCTCTATATATATATATATATATGTATTTATTTATTATATAACAATACAGAGTTCCATTTGAAACAAAGCACCACTGCCATCACGGCTGAATGCTAAAGCCAAAGTAGAAGCTAAAAAAATACCACTGGAACTTTTGTTTTACTACAAATTGAAGCATCAAGTCATGTGTCTTACCTGCCAGAGTATTATTTTTAAGTTGCATTTTTTATCATATTCACTAATCTTTCAAGACCCCCAGACTTTATCCATGCTGGGCTAATGTTAGATTGCACAACACAACAATATGATGATCGACACAACTATTAAGGGATGTCTGTAATATACCGATCAATAATATAAAATACCTTTCTGGTCTGAGGTTCCCCCACAGCCCTGTCATATTAACTCACATACCCCGCCTTATCAATTCCTAATGTGTTCACACTATTTATTATATTAGAGTGAATATTCTTACATTTTCATGCAACTAAACTGTAAACATATAGGTTGGTTTGGTCAGAAATTCTACTAGCTAGGCCTTCTACTTGAAGTGTGCCAATGTTATGTCATCCATTACTTTTAGCTAATCATTTGAGCTTTTTATTTCTACCATTGATTACTTCGCTATATGTTTAAACATCTGTGTTTAGCTGTTTTAACTGATATATTGTTTTAAATCAATCATTTCAAAGATTATTTTAATTAGTTAAGCTGCTCCACAATCTTTCCAAGTACCCCCTGGCAACAGCAGAATATTATTTTCTTTTTGTCCCCCTGTACTTTGGTAAAGCGTTCTTGGGTTTCATTAAATGTGCTCTATAAATCTAAGTTATTATTATTATGTTGGTTGCTACAACAAGTTACCGTATGTAACACTTGAAATGCAGCAATGCATCTATAACGTACTCTCTTATTGTAAATGAATGATTTTCTATCTGAGCAAAACATTCATTGGAACTATCAACACATTCTCACTCCCAGCGTGTAAAATACAACGCTTGGCCATTCGCCTTTGGCTTTGTTTTTGACGCTGAAAGTCTCCTTTAGCATCATATCGAGCTCTTTATCTAAACACACTTGGTTGGAAATTTTTGTCAGTTTGGAGGCTCTGGTTCGGGTACGTTTAACTGACATGCAACACAAGAACGGGACAGTTAGGTTTAGGAAAAGATGGTGGGTGGGCTTATAAAAGATACCTTTTCGTGACACATGGGACAAGAATGGGACAGTTGGGTTTAGTAAAAGAAGACCGGGACAGTTGAGTTTAGGAAAAGAAGAATGGGACAGTTGGGTTTAGGAAAAGAAGAACGGGACAGTTGGGTTTAGTAAAAGATCGTGGATGGGGTTATACAATGAACGTTTCAGTGACACGCGGGACAAAAACAAGACAGGAACCAAGGTCTCCGGGGTGAAAGTCCTGTGTTGATTGACCCATCCACCACCACCAACCTCCCTATGCAGAATTTCGGGCTTTCATATTGACCCTTTGCACGTTACGTCACGCTCCACTTGCGCGAATTATGAACGCCATGACGGATGGCGGAAGAGCTATGCTGTAGATGGACGGCGTGTTTCGTTCGTGTTTGTGTTCTCACATTCACAATCTGCAGAGTAATCGTCACTAACACAAGCATGCAGAGTAATCCTCACCAACACAAGCATGTGTCTGTATTGCCTTTCTGTTTTAAATGAGTGATAAATAAAATTATCCTCAACCAGCTAGCTGCCGTGCTAACCAGCTGTCCTGCTAACGGGTCCAACCTGATGATGACCCCCATAACTAGCTAACATCGGTTATTCACTGACCTGGCTACATATCCAAAAAAGAAAGCCATTCCCTTGATCATTTAAATTAACACACATACGAAAAATATCAGTTAAAAACAAGTTAAATGCGGGTCTGCGGAGCTCCTACCCCGGCTAGCTGACGAGCTAGCTGCAGCTAGCTTTGGACTGCTTGCTAGCTGCTGCCCATCGCGTCGTAATATCCACCGGTCAAATCTAAACATAGGCTACAGTGAATATAATGACAGATAAGAAGATGGCTAGATGTTACAATTATGTGTGGTTACTACTGATCATAGACACTCTGTGATTTACTGCATGGATTAACGTGTGATAGATAATTAATGACTGCACTTCCCAGAGCTGGGATGCGTTCAGGCATCCATTAGCTAGGAAGTTGCATTGGCACACCCAGTGAACAACGGTATGTGGATAGCCACGACTGACCATGTCCTCCAAAAACATGGGCTATGTGTTATATAAATCTTTACTTAAGTAAAGAATAGATGTTAATACAAAATAAACCCTAGATTGATGTCTTATCTTTGCCATTATGAGGTACCTCCCCCCGCCGTTAGCGTAGCATCGCATAGCTGTAACCCAGCCAGCTACAAAGAACTGGGAAGCATCCAGACTTTTAAAAGCTTTGAGATCAGCACCAGTATATGAGGATACCCCGTTTACCACATAGTGGTACAGATCGGTGGCAGACTTGTGATTTAATGAGGTCCGTGAAAACGGAGGGAGAACGAATTAACGGTCGGTATCCAATCCTGCTATCTCCAACTTCTCCAAATACTGCTCTTTGTGAGCACCTACCAGATGCCCTACCTCGACCGATAACGGCTAGACAACTTGTTTTTCAATAGAAGAAGCCATATAAGTTTATTTAGTGTTATGTATTTCAAACTGATTGAAACTATGAAACTTTCCGCTCGTCCACTACTGTTTAGCTTGTGCTTCCGCTGTCCATCATGGCGTCGTCACGTGGTCGTGTGACATGTTTGCAAAGGGTTAGATTCTCTGCCCCAGCAGACCCACCCGGGCCAGGCCCTTGATCAAGCATTTGTGTTTTTTTAAACATTACTTTATTATGTGTGATGTGCACCAACAACACCAAAACAAATTCCTTGTATGTGTTAAAAAATGTACTTGGCAATAAAACCCTTTCTGATTCTGATTCTAATTGGGTGGGGAGAAAGCTATGCCATAATCATGCGCAGCGTCTCCTCCACTTGCACGCATCATACTGGGCCTGCTGTGCTGTATGGTGTAGCATCACACCGGGCCTGCTGTGCTGTATGGTGTAGCTTAAGTGCAACATGGAGCTTGAAGATGTAAAGAAAAAAATAAAAACAGGAGAATTAGCCTACCTTTGAGCAAGTTTGGAAGAAAGTCGGAGGTATGGAACCATTTTAAACAAGTCATGGGCAGTGTGTTGGCTTTGTCAAGTGCGGCATGCTGCTCGCATATGACAGCAAAAAAACTTGGACGATGAACAGACACATGAAGCAGGCTTGCCATGGCAGAAAAGATGATAGTCAGCCTTCAATGACCTCTTTTGTTACTTCTCCAAGCATACCCCTTCTAAACAGGTTTCTGTAGTTCAAACAACTCGGAATTGTAGTTGAGAATGTCAGTTATAACGGCCCACGTATTAAAATAAATGTTGGGTTTAAATTGGGCTCGGGCTCATAATTACAGTTAATGTGTCGGGCCGGGCCGGGCTCGGACACAACGTGCACTGGCTCGGGTAGGGTCGGGCTTGATTTTTTTGGGCCCAATCTAAGCTCTACTTTCATACTACTCGCTACTGTTGTCTCTCTTAATACTATGTCATCTTAAAGCACCGCGGAGCTGCTGCTCTGCCCGGTGCGTTCCATACAGATGCTGAAGAGTGCTTTTTACGTCGTATCTGACGCTGAGAGACACTGTCCAAGCGTCCGTATTTTACAAGTTGGGTGTGAGAAACGGTCTCAACTATATTATCTCCCAGTAACGCTAACTCAATAATACAGTGGGTAATACAGCACTGTAAAGAACAGTGGGGAGAACTAGAAAAGTATTTGATACACTACCGATTTTGCAGGTTTTCCTACTTACAAAGCATTTAGAGTTCTGTAATTCCAAAAAAAAATCACATTGTATGATTTTTTAATAATTAATTTGCCTTTTATTGCATGACATTAATTGGCATGACAAGTATTTGATCACCTACCAACCAGTAAGAAATCCGGCTCTCGCAGACCTGTTAGTTTTTCTTTAAGAAGCCCTCCTGTTCTCCACTCATTACCTGTATTAACTGCACCTGTTTGAACTCGTTACCTGTATAAAAGACACCTGTCCACACACTCAATCAAACAGACTCCAACCTCTCCACAATGAGTCCGCCAAGACCAGAGAGCTGTGTAAGGACATCAGGGATAAAATTGTAGACCTGCACAAGGCTGGGATGGGCTACAGAACAATAGGCAAGCAGCTTGGTGAGAAGGCAACAACTGTTGGCGCAATTATTAGAAAATGGAAGAAATTCAAGATGACGGTCAATCTCCCTCGGTCTGGGGCTCCATGCAAGATCTCACCTCGTGGGGCATCAATGATTATGAGGAAGGTGAGGGATCAGCCCAGAACTATACGGCAGCACCTGCTCAATGACCTGAAGAGAGCTGGGACCACAGTCTCAAAGAAAACCATTAGTAACACACTACGCCGTCATGGATTAAAATCCTGCAGCACATGCAAGGTCCCCCTGCTCAAGCCAGCGCATGTCCAGGCCCGTCTGAAGTTTGCCAATGACCATCTGGATGATCCAGAGGAGGAATGGGAGAAGGTCATGTGGTCTGATGAGACAAAAATAGAGCTTTTTGGTCTAAACTCCACTCGCCGTGTTTGGAGGAAGAAGAAGGATGAGTACAACCCCAAGAACACCATCCCAACCGTGAAGCATGGAGGTGGAAACATCATTCTTTGGGGATGCTTTTCTGCAAAGGTGACAGGACGACTGCACCGTATTGAGGGGAGGATCGATGGGGCCATGTATCGCGAGATCTTGGCCAACAACCTCCTTCCCTCGGTAAGAGCTGAAGATGGGTCGTGGCTGGGTCTTCCAGCATGACAACGACCCGAAACACACAGCCAGGGCAACTAAGGAGTGGCTCCATAAGGAGCATCTCAAGGTCCTGGAGTGGCCTAGCCAGTCTCCAGACCTGAACCCAATAGAAAATCTTTGGAGGGAGCTGAAAGTCCGTATCGCCTAGCGACAGCCCCGAAACCTGAAGGATCTGGAGAAGGTCTGTATGGAGGACTGGGCCAAAATCCCTGCTGCAGTGTGTGCAAACCTGGTCAAGAACTACAGGAAACATATGATCTCTGTAATTACAAACAAAGGTTTCTGTACCAAATATTAAGTTTTTTCTTTTCTGATGTATCAAATACTTATGTCATGCAATAGAATGCAAATTAATTACTTAAAAATCATACAATGTGATTTTATGGATTTGTTTTAGATTCCGTCTAAACTCACAGTTGAAGAGTACCTATGATAAAAATTACAGACTTCTACATGCTTTGTAAGTGGGAAAACCTGCAAAATCGGCAGTGTATCAAATACTTGTTCTCCCCACTGTATTTACGACAGTAGGTGTGGTAAGAACATCACTGCTTTTGTTCAAAGCAGCTGTTAGGATCAACACAACTGAAAAACACAAATAGCCACTTTAAATGTTGTACTAGTTTGAACATGGTTGCAAAATGTTGTCAAACACGTCCAGTATGTTCGTAAAATGTGTTCATAAAATGAACAAAATCCAAAATGGCTGACTGAAGATGAGAGCAATGCTCCTACCAAATTTCATGAACATCAAAGGAACTTTATCCCAACCATGGTGTTCGTTAGGGGAAGCCATGGAGCCCGTTGGCCACGCCCGAGCCCAATCACTGCAAGACTGCAGACATGTACAGTATGTCAATTTTCAAGCATCCCAAACCTCTCAAATGTGATTGTGCAGCAGAAAAAAAATATACAATACATACATACATACATACATACAGGTGCTGGTCATATAATTAGAATATCATGAAAAAGTTGATTTATTTCAGTAATTCCATTCAAAAAGTGAAACTCGTATAATGTAGACATTCATTCTACACAGACTGATATATTGATATAAATGTTTATTTCTTTTAATTTTGATGATTAGAACTGACAACTAATGAAAACCCCAAATTCAGTATCTCAGAAAATTAGAATATTACTTAAGACCAATACAGAAAAAAAGATTTTTAGACATGTTGGCCAACTGAAAAGTATGAGCATGTACAGCCCTCAATACTTAGTTGGGGCTCTTTTTGCCTGAATTACTGCAGCAATGCGGCGTGGCATGGAGTCGATCAGTCTGTGGCACTGCTCAGGTGTTAGGAGAGCTCAGGTTGCTCTGATAGTGGCCTTCAGCTCTTCTGCATTGTTGGGTCTGGAGCATCATCCTCTTCACAATACCCCATAGATTTTCTATGGGGTTAAGGTCAGGCGAGTTTGCTGGCCAATTAAGAACAGGGATACCATGGTCCTTAAACCAGGTACTGGTAGCTTTGGCACTGTGTGCAGGTGCCAAGTCCTGTTGGAAAAAGAAATCTGCATCTCCATAAAGTTGGTCAGCAGCAGGAAGCATGAAGTGCTCTAAAACTTCCTGGTAGACGGCTGCGTTGACCCTGGACCTCAGAAAACACAGTGGACCAACACCAGCAGATGACATGGCACCCCAAACCATCACTGACTGTGGGAACTTTACACTGGACTTCAAGCAACGTGGATTCTGTGCCTCTCCTCTCTTCCTCCAGACTCTGGGACCTTGATTTCCAAAGGAAATGCTAAATTTACTTTCATCAGAGAACATAACTTTGGACCACTCAGCAGCAGTCCAGTCCTTTAGCTCAGGCGAGATGCTTCTGACGCTGTGTCTTGTTCAGGAGTGGCTTGACACAAGGAATGCGACAGCTGAAACCCATGTCTTGCATATGTCTGTGCGTGGTGGTTCTTGAAGCACTGACTCCAGCTGCAGTCCACTCTTTGTGAATCTCCCCCACATTTTTTAATGGGTTTGTTTCACAATCCTCTCCAGGGTGCGGTTATCCCTATTGCTTGTACACTTTTTTCTACCACATCTTTTCCTTCCCTTGGCCTCTCTATTAATGTGCTTGGACACAGAGCTCTGTGAACAGCCAGCCTCTTTAGCAATGACCTTTTGTGTCTCGCCCTCCTTGTGCAAGGTGTCAATGGCCGTCTTTTGGACAGCTGTCAAGTCAGCAGTCTTCCCCATGATTGTGTAGCCTACAGAACTAGACTGAGGGACCATTTAAAGGCCTTTGCAGGTGTTTTGAGTTAATCAGCTGATTAGAGTGTGGCACCAGGTGTCTTCAATATTCAACCTTGTCACAATATTCTACTTTTCTGAGATACTGAATTTGGGGTTTTCATTAGTTGTCAGTTCTAATCATCAAAAGTAAAAAGAAATAAACACTTGAAATATATCAGTCTGTGTGGAATGAATGTATACATTATACAAGTTTCACTTTTTGAATGGAATTACTGAAATAAATCAACTTTTTCATGATATTCTAATTATATGACCAGCACCTGTATTCTTTGCAAGGACAAAAGGTTCCAGGTTCCAAAGGCTTTCAGTGCCAGGGGCCCGGTCATGCTCAGGCTCTAATTAATTCACAAAGGCAGTAATGAAGTTATAAGCACTGCTCGCTGCCAGAGGAGGCAAAAACCTCAGCTGCGAAGGCTAAAAAGAGAGGGAGGTCAGTGGATTTCTGCTGTTCTCTATGCAGCAGGGGGAGTGCTTGTACCTTTATCTGCTCATGGAGAGTAGTTTACAGGACTGGTTCTCCATGCAACCCCCCATCCCACCCCAGCACTGGGCTTACGTCCAGTTTCATTATCTGGAGAGTACGACATCAAGGCATTATGTAACCCTGTAGCTCCTTTGAAATGACCAGAGAAAACTTTGGGTGAGGAAATGCATCAACAGGTTGGCAGATGAAGTAATACAGTTTTTGCCCATTGCTTACACACTAAAAACGAATGCTTAGACCAAAGCCTCAATACCTAAACTTCTTGTAGCATTCCTTAAACACAGTGTAACTGTGACCTATGTGAGATGTCTCTTGAATCACTCGGAGCCAGTCGGGTTCGTAACAACCAGTTTATTCAGCCTCTGCATTTACAATGGAAGACAACAGTGTGTGAATGCTCCTCTCAGAGGACAACAGCTAGCATGCTCTGTCTGGAAAGACGGCACATGTAGGTGCTAGTTAGCATGCAGAAAATATTTTTCGAGTGGTAAAACATGAATAAAACAACTGGTAACTAAATACAACCATTGCCAAATTAACAGACAAAAAGACAATTATTATATCTAACCAAACAAACTGGGTCAACTTTTAAGTGCTTTTCAAGTAGTTAACGCTATATTGTCCACAAGCATTCACAGACATGTTACCTCGTTGGAAATCCTCTGTTGCTGTGAGCAATTTCCCATAATGCTGCGCTACAATTACTCAAAGCAGTAGATGGCGTAGTTGTGCCAATTTAGTAGAATTTAAC
>NC_135871.1:1643043-1808043 GCF_031162955.1 Sander vitreus | reverse complement strand
TTACTCAATTTCTATACTTATCTAGTATCATATCTTTGAACCCTTTTTTAAATATAAAAACATTCCCGATATGTTTTAATTCCCTTGGCAATGCGTTCCATAACTTCACGCCGCAGACAGAAATGCACCTGCTTTTCATTACTGTGTTACAGGTAGGTTGTTTCCAATTTAGGTCGCCTCTGAGGGCGTAACCCCCTTCTCTTTCTCTAAACATGGTTTGAATGTTGGGGGGGGAAGTAGATTATTTCGGGCCTTATACAGAACTAACGTAGTATTTTGGTTCACCAGGTCCATGAATTTCAGTGTGTTTGACTTAAGAAATAAAGAATTAGTATGATAATTGAAGCCGACATTATTCACAGTTCGTATAGCTCTTTTCTGAACTGTGCACACTGTCTGTAGAGTGGTTTTACAGGCACTGCCCCAAATCTCAACACAGTACGTTAAATATGGTAGTATCAGCGTGCTGTAGAGAGTGTTCATAGATCTATAATGTAGGAAGTGTCTGACTTTACTCAACACCCCAATGCTTCTGGACATTTTGGATCTTACATGGTTTACTTGTGATTTCCAACTGATTTTATGGTCAATTATTACCCCTAGAAAGGTGTGTTCATAAACTCTCTCTAACTCTTCAGTTTCTATCCTTAAAGCTTACATGAGCTGTTAAATGTGTTTTGCGATTTCCAAAAATCATAAACTTAGTTTTTTTCAAATTTAGAGTTAACTTGTTTACATCAAACCACAGTTTCAATGTACCTAGTTCTACTGTCACCTTGTCCATTAGCTTTTGTAAACAGTCGTCTGTACAGAAAATGTTAGTATCATCTGCAAAAATGACATATTTCAATATATTGGACACGTTACAAATATCACAATAATTTTGGTCCAATTATCGAACCCTGTGGCACGCCACACGTGATGTTAACTAACTTGGACATAGCATTTCCCACTTGTACATACTGTCTCCTATTTTTGATGTAGCTCTTCAGCCATTCCAGACGTACACCTCTGATTCCAAACCTTTCCATTTTTTCCAAAATAATATCACGGTCTATGGTATCAAATGCTTTCCTGAGGTCTATGAACACTCCCACTGCAAACTTCTTATCATCAACTGAACCAGTAAGTTTTTCCATAAGTTCCATCAAGGCCATCAATGTTGATCTTCTTTCTCTAAATCCATATTGACAATCAATTAATAGATATTTGTTTTCCACAAAGCAGTCCAGTCTTGCAACAAAGAGTTTTTCAAGTATTTTTGAAAATTGAGATAAGAGTGAGACCGGTCTATAATTTGTATATAATTTTTTTATCTCCAGCCTTGAACAGTGGAATTACTTTTGCTGTTTTCATTTTGTCAGGGAAACAGCCCAATTGGAATGATAGGTTACAAATGCATGCCAAAGGCACTACGATGTCTGTTATTTTTAGAAAGGAGTGTTACATTTTGATTGCAGTGTTTCATTTTGGCATAGATGTGAGTTAATCTCCAAGTACTATGTGTGATTGGCTTGTGTGTAGAGTTTTGACGTAATGAGCCAAATTCTGCAAAAAGTGTGTAAGCAATAGGCAAAAACTGTATTACATAATCGCTGTGAGCTGGAAATTCTGTAATGCCTCTTAAAGAATGGCACAAAATTACACTATTGTGTAAAAGAAACAGAATTTGATGTCATTTTATTTGATTTGTATCTTACCAAAAACCAACGAGAAACCAAAAAGTGACGTAATGCCCTTTAAGAATGTCTATCATTATTTTCACTTCTTATGTTGTGGCTTTAAATGCTATAGAATGTTTGACTGAGAGCAGTGAGAATGTGAGGAAATGTAATTACAGCAATTCATTTAGTGGACCATGACTTTAGTTCATAAGGTCATTTATAGGTCTTATGGTCATGATCAGGCCCAGTTAACTGTTACACTGTATTTTTTACTTAAGTGAAGGATCAGAATACTTCTCCCACCACTGTGTAGCCTGCTGCACACAAGACTGTAGCCTGTCACAGCAGCAGTTGCCACCTATCAACATTCTAAACTGCTATGGCTGAGAGGGAAAAAAAACTCCTGTCATAGCGTGCCCACTTCCAGGCCAGGGATCGGTATCTAAAGCCAGATGGAAGCAGTGTGAAGAATGCGTTGGAGTGTTCCTGGGGTCATGTGCACACGTGACGGCTTTTGCTGTTGAAGTCCAAGAGGTTGGGGATAGGGAGGCCAGTCATTTTGGTGTTTGTTTGTGATGCGTATGAGTTTGTTCCTGTGGGAGACAGTTATCATGGTGAAAAAAACAGGGGGAACAATAGATGAGGATGAGTTAAATTATACTTTTGTAGATCAACAGAAAGTGCAGGGCAGAAGAAAGTTCTTTGAGTTTGCGGATGTCAGAGAGTCTTTGTTGGCAGTGTTTATGGTTAAATAAATCAGCTTAAATAGGCATGGACCAAGAAACGGCACTAGCAGTGCAGGTGGCTTGTAAAGAGTGGACTTGGTCTGTGACTTTGTATAGAGATGGATTAACATCAAACATTTAGTTGACAGTTTGAACAGCAGTCTGATAACCTAATGCAATGCAGTTGAGACAGTTTTTCTATACTAAAGGGAGTGTGCTCCCCTCCGGTTAACTAAATTACTGCAGCAGACAATCTAATTGTCTCAGGTTCCATAAGTCTATGGGCTGACAAGATCCTTTGACACATCACTTTGTACACACACTTTCCATTCTAGGTTGAGTAATCTTAGACATTGAGGATCCATTTAGTGGGAATAAGCCCTTGGAAAAATACGTTTGTACGTCTGTAATGCAATGAGAAAGACATTTTTAAAGGGGAGTCTGTTTCCAGGTGTTGGAAAGTTGTACTGCATATGTCTAAAAACTAAGTCTAAAACCTTTAGTGTCTCCAGAGGGAGCTGTGTGAAGTCTGATACATGTCCTCAAGTGATTTCACTTGAGTCAGCGTATGTTGGGTGTGAAGACTACAAGTTTAAAAAAAAACTGGAGGTGTGGAGTTAGAAAGAAGTGAGTTTATAAGACCTCTGTAGGCTGAAGGCTCCAGGCTACATTAACCGCTGATAGCACCTGAATCTCCATTGACAGGGTCATATTGCATTGTGAGTAATGTAGGCACTAGGTTTTGAAAGAAGAAGAAAGAAGAATGTCTGGAATAAAAATTATTTTAAACCGTCCTGAGTCTGACATTGTCAGCTGGTGCAGGGCATTTAAGGTCTTATTTATTTCATTATTGTTAGTGTTTCTTTAGGTTTGATTTGACATAGCAAAGGGTTGAAATCCTGTCACTCTTTGTTTCCAGTGCTGCAGCTGGTGGTGTAGCCTCCAGTTTCGGGTGTGGTCGGTTTGCTGGGAGTCCACTCACTTCTGAAGTTGATATCGGCACATTTTATTAGTGTGGTGTTTTATTTGAAGTGGATCTTTTGTTTCATTTCTTTTAAAGGTACTCAGTATCAGTAATCAGTGGGTATTAGGCTTCCCGGCCGTGGTACGACCGTCTCCCCTCTCCTTTTCTTTTCTTTCAGAGTTTTAGTATATGTTCTTAATAAATAGCCAATTAGGGAAGTTGAGCCACACTGACTGTTGTGACCTCTTTTTTGAAGCCCCTGTGTCTCAAATCAACCGTTAATTCCAGGTATTTACCACTCTTAGGAGTAACATTAATGCAGGGTTAATTGCATACACCCCACATGACAAGACAGAGAATAAAACATACTTCTAATATCCCTATTAAGTAAATAATTAAATAAGTAGGATTGGGCATCGAGAACCGATTCCTACTTGGAATCGTTTCTTTATTGGAATCGTTTGGAATCGTTTGGAGGATTTGGTTTCAAATCTGATCACGGGTTCCAAATTTAACATGAGCAAGTTCTGGTTTCCGTAGCGACCAGGCACTTGTTGTGTTACATCCTTGGAGCTCAGTAAGCAGCACTCTAGTCTGGCTTTATTTTACGTTGAAAAAGCTGTAAAACTGCAACCCACCATTCAATCAAAATAAAACTTTCCTCTTATTCGTGAAATAAGCATGTGACCCTTTTCAACTCCACCCTCAAAGAATCAGAATCAAGAATCAATGAGAACAGGAATCTAAAGGAAGAATAAGGACTGGAATCAGAATCGTTAAAAACCAAACGATGCCCAACCTTACTTATAAGTAGGGTTACTAAAAGAAAGAATGTCATATGGTCCTCAAAATCATGTGCATGAAAAGTAATGCCAATCCTCCCATTCGATTTTGAGATAGATATATGTTAACTGTATGAAACTGTTGTCCTGGTGGTGACTAGATTACATTACATTACATGTCATTTAGCTGACGCTTTTATCCAAAGCGACTTTCAATTAAGTGCTTTCAACCCTGAAGGTTCAAACTCCAGACAACAAGTAGTAAGTGCAGGTACATTAGCTTTAAATAAGCAAAGCTACAAAGAGCCATGGAAATGCAGGTTCAAGACTATTAGTGTCCACTGCTAACTACAGTCGCTTTGGGCTAACGCCAGATAGCTGTAATCTTGACAGGCAGTGTCGGTCATTTCTCCCCAATTTCAGGTCACCTTACTGCTGCAACATGTCCTGTTGTGTAGTATGTTATTGGTGATTTTTCACAGTAAAAAAGTCCTGCTATATACTCCTTTGCAGTCAGCAAAGGAGGGGGGATTAAAAAGGCATTTTTTTGAGCATGTAAACATAGTAGAATCACAAAATACAAGTATGTACTTGAAAATGCTACATAGTAATAGGTCCACTTTAAAGTTTAGGTGGGCACAATGCATTGGAATAGCTGACAAGTTCATTAACTGGACATTAAGGCAGACATTAGAGGGAAATTCTTTGATTTTATACAAGATCACTCCATTTGTCTGAGAAGCGAAGATGTTGCTTTATTGTTGCTTATGTCTGCACATAAATGTGCTTGAATGAAGATATTGCTCCTCGAAAAAGCATCAGTGATTCAGCATGTTGATGTGTGAGGAGGGAGGATGGTCTTTTCTCAGAGGAAAACACCAGTATTCTCCAGACAGACTCGTGCTTCATTAGCTAATGGTCTTGTCGGGATAATCAATTCAGTCTGCCAGACAGCCACAGACAGTCTAATGCTTTCCCACCACGCTGCCCTTCACCTCCCTTTAGCTCCAACTCACTTCCCCAAATCCATTGGCTCATATTCTTTCTTTCTGTTTCTTGGTCTCTGTTTATCTATTCCTGCTCTCAATCCAAATTTAATTCAGCTCAATTGCATTGAAAATTTAGTTCTGTTCACTGACATCTTGTGCTTCTCGTCCTGCTCATCGTTTTACCGTAACTGATTGTGACAAATGAAGCAAACACTGCCCAAGCTAAAACGTCTCTCCAACGGAGCAATGATTCTCAAATTCACCTTCATCAGAAGTAAAATTAGTTTTCGGGACCAAACTTATAGGTAAAAAAAGAAAAAAATGCCTATTAAAGCTTTAGTGCATAACTTTTTCCGCGATCACGGAAGGTTTGTATCATGTGGATGCATCTGCGTTGTTGTCATTACTTAGAATTCCTCATGGGGGCGACAGAATCTACACACTGTAGCTTTAAGACATTTTTTGAAGACATTTGATATTGAACTCCTGTAACACTGTTGGACTCATCATGGACAGTATGCACACAACCTGGTGCATACATTATCCACAATGCAACTTGACCGCTGACAGTTTGGTCAGAGATTCAGGTGTGTAATGCTAGTAGCAGCTCAAGCCCAATTTATGGTCCGCCATAGGTACCAGTCAGAAGTTTGGACACACTTTCCCTACTCCGTAGCCTGACGTGCACCTCTCAAAGAATTTAACAACGCGCCGCAACAACTGTGATTGGTCCACTCGGCCGTGGCTTGGTAGCGTTGTATTTCCCCCGACTCATTCCCTGGTTCCCCTTCTCCATAAACAACATGAAATCAAGGAGAGGGTTAACTTTTCCTGCTACAGCTTTCCGACTGTAGTCAGAAAGAACAGGGGAGACGCTTTGTGTCCCGTCACTCTCTCACATGCTCTACCACACACTCCCCACTCCTCACACATGTTGGCCCTGCTATTCTCTTAAAGAGATATGCTAGAACGACGCAGACGCCAGCGCACAGGTATAAAACTTACGTAGGCTACGGTGGAAGCTCTGCGTAGAGCCTCCGCAGAAGCATACATCCCGCTTAATTTAGCCTGCAGCAGAGATGAGCAGCGGCCACAGAGGTCTGGTAAGATCCCTTCTTTCTAACTCCACACCTCCAGATTTGTTTTACTTTTCACAGAGCCAACCAACGCTGACTCAAGTATGACAGCTTCAGAATCCTCATTGAATTCATTTTGTAACTTGTATTATAATCTTATCAATCGTATCCATCACGTATCCATCATAAATCTTTAATGCAAGAAGTGCATCAGACCTCATTTCAGCACCATGGCTGTCCATTGTATGACCTGTTAATAGAGACACACACACACACACACACACACACACACACACACACACACAATGAGTGACAACATCAGTTTACTCTCCACATTAGGACTTCATTTATTAAAGGATCATTCAAGTGTATTACAATTGGGTCTTTTCATCACTTATGATAACTGTGTACTCAGTATTAAGATATTAGATTTGCATTTAAAAGGGAATTGGATTTTTTTGTTTATTTGATTTCAGTACTTTCAGTTTTCTTAGACGTAGCCTGTTTGGTTTTATTATATTAGTGGTAATATTATATTTTACTGCAGTGTGATGAGACTGGTGTATAAATGTTGGGCTGAACTCTCAGCACTGACTTGTCACCAGCTCAGATTGCTAATCACAGTTTATCATGTGCTTTAACACACACTTTACACACTAGTCCATCCATTCTCTCTGTTACTATCAGCTGTGGCTGTGGACCAGCACTCAACAAGGGGGCAGGGTGAGGTGAAACCCCTTCAACCCCCAACACACACACACATACACACACACACACACACACACACACACACACACACACACACACACACAAAACTCCATCCTTTCCCTCTCTATTCCATACTATATTCCCGCATTATACCAGCTGTTGCTTTCCCCAGACCCTGTACCCCCATGTATTATTCAGTGCTAAATGACAGGCAACCATACACACTAACCAACACACACACACACACACACACACACACACACACACACACACACACACACAGCAGGGGGCTCTCTCTTTATGTAGCGCAGCTGACTCATACAGTCAGCCCATATAGGCCTAACTTGGTATGCTCAGCCCCAAGTATCAGGCCCACTTATAATCAATGAAACATCATTTTTGGCTTGTTTCCCAATGTTACAGTAAGTGCTACAGAAAGAATGAATGTCACCAAAAAACCATTCGTCATTCCTGCCGGAGGGCTTTCACACACTGAATGTCAGCGAAACAAAGGAGCTGGTTTTTCACTTTGGGATGGAGCAGTAGAGAAACTACACAACCCTGAGAATCAAAGGGACACTTGTGGAGAGGGGGAGCACCTTCAGGTACCTGGGAGTCCACATCACTGAGAACCTAGTCTCGCATTGCCAGACCTTCCTCCACGGTGCTCTGGTATATTGGCATTTCTTTAAACCAATCACAATCATCTTGGGTGGTGCTAAGCGCCCAGCGGAAAATAGCCTCAGGAAGGAACTTGTTTTGGTGGAGCGTGTACGTTCAAAAGTAGTTTTAGTCGTGCAACAGGAAACTCAGATTGGACAGATAGTCTAGCTAGCTGTCTGGATTTACCCTGCAGAGATCTGAGGAGCAGGTAACCATAGTCCTCACAAATCCACCAGAGGTTAAAATGACAGCACAAAGAAAGCGAAAAGAGTGACATCCGGCGGAATTTCTGGTCGAACGAGAACAATCCCAGAAGTGGAACGTCGTGGATATAGACTAGTGAGAACCTGACATGGCGCAACACCTTCACTACCTCAGACAGAGTCTTTCTGAGGGTCCTAAAGAGAGAGGTCTGGCTACACTGTTTATCTATCAAGGGATAAGGGAAAAAAACGCTGCAGCGTTAAGCCCAGATGCAGCAACGGTGCCTCTTTAAAAACAGATAGCAGAAGGGGAGGGTGCCAGATGTCAGATCCCACCAATATACATCCGTTGAGCCAGACTATGAAGACCTAACACTGACTCTTTCAGTATACATTCCATTAACTGGCCAGTGTCTCAATATGATTTGTTTCATTTGACTGAAACAATGATTGTAACGAAGCACACAGTCTGCCAAACCCATTATGATTTGCTCCACTGCAGAATTGTGATTTTGTGACTTTATTCTTTATTATCTTGTTTCTTCTATTTCATTTCTGCTTTGCTGTGTTGTATTCCCATTCCAGTCAAACACTGATCTTACCTTATACTATGTCTCATCTCCCTCACAATAATACACATCACATCATAATAATGCACATATTATAGGCAGCGCTGCCTGGAAGGCACTAGGATTAGGCAATGGTTATGGTTAGGGTTAGGGTTAAGGTTAGGGTTGAAGTTAGGGTTAGGTGCCTTGAAGTCAACGGTCGCAGTGCTGCCTGGAAGGAGACGTTGGGGGCTTAAAACACCATCGAGCATCAAAATGACGCAATGCTTTTTGTTCTAGTTCTAGGAGCAGACAGATCCTCTCTGAGACCTTTGTCTGCAGCTGAGGCTCGTCTGGCCTCTGTACAAGAAGTCCGAGCTAACAAAGCAACAGTGAGCCAGCCTGGCCTCCCACAGACTGCTATGCTAAATATGCAGATCTGCTGGGGGCTTTCAGGGCTGAGTCAGACTCTGCCAAGGCAAACTCTGAAGTTTCTCTGAAGGCAAACAAGACAGGAGGGGTTAAAGGTCATGTTACAGCTGGAGCGGCAGAAACACAAACAAGGCGAAGATTAAGTGCTGAAAGACATTCCTCAATCTCCCAGCACCAAACAGGTCCTGACCCAAAGGAGCACAAGAAACAATTGGTGACTCATTTTATGGTTTTGCCTTCAATTTGTCACTCGTCTTTAAGTAAGAGCAAATAAGATTTTGGACAGAAAGCCGATAAGATCACATCATTGCCAAGAAATTAAATGTTAAAGCTTCAGTACATAACTTATTGATATTAATGAGCGTCCGTTCCATTCAAGCCATTGCCAAATGAGTTGCTACAAAGCTAATGAAGACTATCAGCTCCACACAACTCTCTCTGGATTTCTCAGTAGGACTATGAACAGAAGATACCAGTACCATTACTAACTTGTGATTGGGTGGTCAGCCTAAAGCCCGCCTCCAAAGTTGCCCACTGCCTTGTCTTCTCATCGTTATAGAGCTCTGAAGCAGACCTGTCCATTGTCAGCCAATCACAATCTTGTTTTAGTTTATGTGTTACTTTATTATTTGACATAGGCCTGTTCAGCAGGTTTGATGGATTCATAGTGCTTTGCTATGGTTCTGCCTGTGATTTGTGTGTGTGTGTATGTGTGTGTGTGTGTGTGTGTGTGTGTGTGTGGGGGGGGCTGATCAGCTCCTCACTAGCTTAATCATGGAGAGTACATGCAGGTTTGCCTCACTGGGTCCTTTCTGTAGGGCGGGGCTGGGCAATCCTAAAGTTAACGATAGGTAAAACAGTTTTTGCAGCAATTGTTTATATTACGTTGGTGCTTGTGGTTGTGTAAGCACATGTACATATAACTAGGAATGTCAGCAATCACATTTATTTACATGGAATGGTATTTTCTACATTCAAGTGTCTTGTTTTTCTTCAGTTTGGCTCACCCTCTACCCCCCGGTACAGGTGGTAGGTGCCAATTGGGTGAGGCTGGGTTAAAAGGGCTTGAGGAGAAGGGGAGCGAGAGAGAAGGAATGGGCAGCTTGCTGAGAGGTTGCTGTTTAGTTAGTTTCAGGGTATTTTGCCTTAGTTTGAGTCATTTATATTTTTGTATTTTGTTTATTTTTTTGTTGTTTTGTTAATAAATACACATGTTTTGCACTTTAAAAGCCTCCTCTCCAGTCTTCCATCGGGACACTGTGGATGAACTGATCCTGGCAGAGAATCAAAACCCATATATCTCCTAGTGCAGTGAGAGCTGTGTACTGCGCTGCACATTTCCTCCAGGTGAAGAACGTGCACAGACACAGAGAATACCACACAGCTTCCAGGCAGACAGGAATGTGCCGGTGTGGTAACTCGAGGACAGAACACAAACTGTTTCCAACATAGAGATTTTATTTAAATCTAAAGAGAGAGTGTGTGTGTGTGGGTGTGGGGGGGGGTGACCATTGTAATATCTGAAGCGACTAAATCTTACTTAATAAATTCAAGCGGCTATGATCAATGTTTTAAATGACAATGTGAGGTCACACAAAAACAGAGGTCGCTCCAGAGAATGATCAGCTGAATGTGCAGCTCCCCTCGGATTTACAGAGATTCAGCTCAATGTTTGTGTTGTCACAACTTCACTGATTTGGTTCACTCTTAATTCTCTCATAAGTCATGTTTCCATCTAGTTGTCAAGCAAATTTTAAGAGAACTTTTGAAATGTCGCTAAAAAAAAAAAAGAAAGAATGCAAATTAGAAGCGTTTCCATCAACTGATTTAGAGCGACACATTCTCACTCCCATCGCGTAAAATATGGACGCTTGGTCAGGTATCTTTGGCGTTGTTATTGACGCTAAAAGTCCTGTGTTGTTTGACCCATCCACTACCACCCCAACCAACTTCCCTATGCAGATGTTGTGGCTTTCGTACCACTCGTTACCGTTTTCTCTCTCAATACTACGTCATCTACGGCGCTTTTTGCATCGTATCTGACGCTGACAGCCACTGCCCAAGCGTCCGTATTTTACGAGTTCGGAGTGAGAACGGGTTGAATAAACTAGACTACGCAAAGCGTAGTTTGGTCACAAGTTACGTTACGCATGGTTGTAGATTGCAAACCGTCTTGCTAAATCAAAGAGTTTAGAAGCTAAGTTCTTTGGCTAAATGGAGAGAGGTAGCATTGTACCAGTTTGCCACCTGTGCAGAATCCAGGGTTGTGGCAGAGACATTTGGTGTCAGCGAGAAAAACCGTTCACCGCTGTGTTTACGCGGTGTGCAGGGCCGTACGATTCAAGCTGTTGAACCAATTCGTCAATTTACCCGACGTGTCTGAGGCACAAGCAATAGCGCGACGCAACTCCACTACGCACCTTGTGCCACAAGTGCACTGTATGGGACCCATTTCCCGAACTTTCCCCCATCCGATGGATACCGGGACTATAGTCATGTGAGTTACACGTTTGCTACGTCACAACTTATTCAGCAAAGCTGTTTCCGTCTTCCATTTTGCGCATTAATTATTTTTCGAAAAAGGCAAAAACCACCTCAAGCGAGTGTGAAAACTTTTTTGCGAATTTGAGGATTTTTTTTTTCCGAATTTTGCCGTTTCCATCAACATTTTCTAATGCCATACTTCAAAATGCGCATACAAATACATTGATGGAAACATGACTATAGTAAGGTTTTCAGAGAAAAAGCTGAGACGTGATACATTTTAAGTATGGGGATAATGGTGGATAGTGTTGCATTCAGTTGTTCACATGAAAAGTCACAGAAATACTGTATGTGAAGTGGGTGTGAATGACGAATTGGCCAGGTTTTTTTTGACAATTCTGACATCAGAAAAGTGTCCTGGCAGCTTAACCATGTGTGGATAAGATGTCCACAGGCAGCTTCGGCAACAGCAGAGCGGAGCGGTTCAATCAATTTCCCAACAGTCCGCTAGCAGTGGGTGGCCGGATGTTCACTAAAAAAACTCACATTTTAAAGAAATCAAACAAAGAGTAATGTTGTCCCCTCGTCTGGTCAAAAATCGATACCAGCTGCTTGCAGTAAATATGCAGAGGAGAAATCTGTCTGCACAAAAATCATTTGAGAAGTGTTTGACGGTTATTTATTTGTGCTTTTGAATGTAATCACTGCAAAACAATCATAAAAAAAACATTAGTTTTGCTGGTATACAGATGGACTGGAGTATGTGATGTTAACCATTCATTGAATTTGACGTGAAAGCCCCGCCCATTTCTAGCACTTAAGATAATTGTTGTGCATTAGTCTATATCCTCGACGTTCCACTTCCGGGATTGCTCGCAGGAAAGCAGTGCCACAGGAAAGTCCGCTGGATGCATGTCTTTTCGCTGATGTCCGTTTCCTTCCTCTTTCTTTGTGTTGGTGTTCTAAACTCCGGTGGATTTATGAGGACTAAAGGCAGCTACACACCGGGCCTGTAATCGGCCGTTAGATAGTCTGGCGAGGTCGGTGACTCGAGTCTGTTCGGTGTGTTCCGTGCCGTCGTCCGTTGGAGGAGCTGTCGGCCTTCATTTTGGCCGACCTGACATGCTCAGTCGGAGACAGGGCAGTCGGGACTCACCTGGAAATGGCAAGCAGGATGAGCGTGACTAGAGTCTCTCAAAATCTGACGAAAATCTGTTAAACTGACCTTTGTCGATCTGAAATGAAGACAGATTCAGCAACTGCACGGCCTATTTCTCGCTTAAAATGTTTTCAGAAACACGTTTCGGTGAACTATTTTAGTCCAATATGAAATCGTAATCTGAATGAGTCGCCAGTAATGGCCAGCTAACTGCCTTTTCTGCCAATGGTTGGCCCGGTGTGTAGCTGCCTTATGGTTAACTGCTCCTCAGATCTCTGCAGGGTAAATCCAGACAGCTAGCTAGACTATCTGTCCAATCTGAGTTTTCTGTTGCACGACTAAAACTACTGAGAGAGAGAGAGAGAGAGAGAGAGAGAGAGAGAGAGAGAGAGAGACTCTATTTATCCAGAAGGAAATTAAGGTGTCCAATAGCTAATACACATCATACATTCACATAGGCACACAGGCATATGACATCCATACTACAAAAATACAAAGGAAGATATCAATATTGCGCCCTTACAGTAAAGTTAGATTGTAGCATGTTTAAAGGAGCGGTGTGGAAAAAAATGCAGAAAGGTACAATGGTATCATAGTGCAAGAGTGTCAAAGCAAGTACATTGCAAGTGCAAATTCTATATCTATTCAAGTACAACAGGCTACACAATATATCAAAAGTAGAATAATCATTACTTAGACACCAGTAAAAGACTTGAAGAAAAGTTTAAGTTAAGTTTTTGAACGTACAACAAAACAAGTACCTTCCCGCGGCTATTTTGTAGCGGCTCCGTGCAGAGCTTAGCGCCGCCCCATGACGATTGTGATTGGTTTAAAGAAATGGCAATAAACCAGAGCACGTTTTTCTCCCATCCCAGAATGCTGTGTGGACTCGCCAAACCTTCCTCCGCTGCGCCTTGGAGGATGGTCTGGCAAAGCGAGACTAGTTATGCGTTGCTCCCGGGTTGACCCAGGTCATCTCTGCATTGTCATGACCAGGGATGTACCCATGTAGACTGGCTTGGTTTGAATTTCCATAAGGAGGGTTGAACCCTGATCAGACAACCCTGGCCCAACCCTGGTAGGTGGTGTGAAAGAGGTATTAGAAAGTCACACCACTGGACAAAGTTAAGTTAAACTGTGAAAAAGTGGTGAAACTGGGACTTATTTTCTTTTCTCACAGAGATACAGCAAGTATCAATAGTATATTTGATTGTTAGTTTATCAATTAAAAGTACAACTCATTTAGAAGCTGTTTTAAGTGATCACAAGCTGGGAACCGCTGATCTAACAGAAGGCCTTTTTAAACTGATTTGTGAACAGGCAATCCAAATAGAACTAAGCTGACTGACCTTTGTGTTGAATCAGTCCAGGTGTGTTGTTACTTTAAAAATCCGTCTGAACTGGAAAAGTTTGAAATGTGAGTAGCACAGTGTCAGTGCGTGGGTGTGTTAGAAAGCTCAACCTGATCTCATTTGACATGCTACCAACTATAATATATGCTGACGCTGCATCCACGCTGCATGGGCCCTCCAACAGGCTGATGTTAAGACTCGCCCTTCCTTCTCCATGAATGTCATGTAGCCATAGGCCATGCGCCACAAGAATGCAGTGCAGAGGACTTCTTCCCACTGGAAACTGTACACAACCGTTCTTTGTCACTGTCAGTGAGCTGATAGCACAGACCAATCCCATGTAACAATGGGAGTAATCTGAAATATGAGTGTCATAGATACTTTATTCATCCCGAAGGAAATTTTAGGTATCCAGTAGCTTAGACAACCATAACACAACCACATATATATATATCACACATAAGAGTAAAAATAAAAATCACTCACAGAAGTGCAAAGACCATCATCATGGCATTATTTAGATTGTATTTAAGGCATTAGTCTTCTTTTACTAGTCTCAGTATGTTGTTAACTCTTGTGTTGTCTCCCATTGGACCATTTGCACTTCAGCAAAATCAACACTTTTTCTGACGTTTGTCTCTTTTGGTGCTTTTTTAAAACAGTTTTTGGTGCTCTTTTTTCATGTTCAGCACTTCTTTTCACTACCAAGTGTAAACACCACTACACTTATTTTTTGAATGCATGGTCAATATCCTTTATAGGACATTATACCTAATTGAGTTAAAAAACAAACAAAAACAGAATTAATGAATTATTTAGACTAATATTAAAAGGCAATATAATCCAGTCCCTCCAGAAAAACGTCTGGAATGCAGTCGCATAATCAGCCAAAGTCCGCATTTTTATGCGGGGGGGCGCATTTTTTCAAATCCGCCGCAAAATATGCAAGTTTTGCATGATTTCATAATCCCCGCATTTTCGTTACAAAATAGGCACATATCTTAGCAGAAAGTTGAAAAATGTTGCGTTTACTTCACACAATAGCAGCCATTTTCCCTTGTTGCCATGGGAACGTTATGAAGTGATGTAATTACGTGACGTGAACATCGAAAAGCTGCAAACCCCGCGATGAAACCGCAAGTTCCCGCAATTTCATCGCATAAAATTGCATAAATATCCATCGCATTTTTTAAGAAAACGTGCCACATAATCAAGGATTTTTGCCAACAATCACAATCATTTTTCTGGAAGGACTGTGGAATGTCTTTTGTAGCTTGAAAGAAGCTAGCGCAGACCGCTGATTATCTTAAATGCTAGTATTCCGGGTATAGGGAAAGTAAAAACAAATCGCTATTTTATACCACTAAAAAGGCTCAAAATATCACCAAACTTCAACGGTAGCATAATGACGGGTCCCAAAATGTTAACCGAAGCATTGAGAACTGTGTAAGTGTACAGACAGTTTATTGAAAAGATAGATTATGAAGACACTCCCGTTCATGTTTACATGCCGCTGCTGTCTTGAAAACCAGTCATGACTTACAGCTGGCGATGCAAACTAAAATCAAAAGCAATTTGCTCAATATATCTGAAATAATGGCACCGATGTAAAACATAACTTGTCTAGTGTACTTACTCAGTGGATAACTGTCCATCTGGTCCCTCTGGTCTGGGTCGCCGTCTTCAATTTATTTTTGGGACATGGAAAAAAAGTTTCAAGTACAGCCCTGTTTATCAGAGAGGGGAAATCTTCAGACTGTACAAAACACTGTGTCTCTTGGGTGTCGCGACGCAACAGGTCCCACTCCGTGCAACACAGACACTCCTGTTTGGTGGCCATAGCTTCACAATGTCCGCAGGTACACCACCAGTTTCCTGAAGTACGAGGCTGTGTTGCAGCATTGACTACCGGTAGCTCTCTCTCTCTCGTAGCCCTTTCACGGAGCTCCCGCAGCTCTTCGTTCAATAAACTGTCTGTACACTTACAAAGTTCTCAATGCTTCTGTTAACATTTTGGGACCATCATTATGCTACCGTTGAAGGTTGGTGATATTTTGAGCCTTTTTAGTGGTACAAAATAGCGATTTGTTTTTACTTTCCCTGTGCCCCGAATACTAGCGTTGTAAGCTAATCAGTGGTCCGCGCTAGCTTCTTTCAAGCTACAAACTCATTGGATTAGCATGAAAACATGTCCCAGAGAACGACAGAGTGGGTACACATCTGTTAATAACCCCTAGGTTCGTTTTGTGCCGGAATTGTCCTTTAAGCAATAGCTCACAAGGCAACTTGATTTATATAGCACATTTCAGCACAGGGCAACTCAGTGCTTTACATAAAACATTAAAAAGCAAAGAGCAAGATAGGAAACAAAAAATAAAGTGAAATATTGACGAATACAAATATAATACAAGAATAAAAATCACAGTTCAGTATAAAATTACGAAATAAAATTAACAGTTAAATATAAAAATTAAGAGTAGGCAACATCAAAAAAGGTCTTTAGCCTTAATTTAAAAGAGTTGAGTCGCGGCTGACCTGCAGCTTTCTGGAAGTTTGTTCCGAATACATGGAGCGTAAAAACTGAACGCTGCTTCCCCCGGTTTAGTTCTGACTCTGGGGACAACAAGCAGACCTGTCCCAGACCACCTGAGAGGTCTGGGTGGTTCATAGTGCAATAACAGATCAGAAATATATTTTGGCCCTAAGCCATTTAGGGATTTATATACCAGCAGAAGTATTTTGAAATCAATTCTTTGAGGCACAGGAACTGAATGTAAAGACTTGAGAACTGGACTGATGTGATCCACTTTCTTGGTCTTAGTTAGAACTCGGACAGAAGCATTTTGAATCAGCTGCCTGATTTTTTAGGGAGACCTGTAAGGACACTATTACAATAGTCAAGTCTACTAAAAATAAAAGCATGGACAAGTTCTTCCAAGTCCTGTTGAGACATAAGTCCTCTAATCCCTGATATACATTCTTTCACAACAGGCCATAGTATGATTATATCACAACATAGGGGCGTTCGGGAGGACGAAGTGGAGGCACTCTAACCCCCTTAGCCAGTGGCGCCGCTAGCCATAACCCTTTTCGTGTGTATATTTATTTTATGTGAGACATGCAACACATCTAATGATAACAATATGTACAGGAGCAGCAGCAAACAGCAGCTCTGTTCACAGTAATCATTTTCTCATAAATTATGTTATTTCAACAAACCATCCACTATTAATCATTAACGTTCATTTTTATGACTCGTTCCGTAGATAAACTGGTTGCTGAGCATCGCTAAACCCACGGACGGAGCTAGCATGTTGTTGAATCATTTGTGTTAACATGGACATGAATATTGCGGTTATGAGGCTTATCCTGTTTTTGATCATATTGGGGATGTGATGTTTACATGGCACAGGGGGAAGCAGGTGGAGTCCAAAAGATTTGATGAAGAAAAAAAAAACCGTACAGGAACAAAGTCCAAAACTGAAAGAGAACTTAACAAAATCCCAAAGAACTAGGAACCCTAAGAAACAGGCTAGACTACAGCACACAAGGAAGTTGCCGGAAAAGACGACGATCACGACAATTCCTTCGGCGGCTCTGATCTGATGATCTTCGCGTCAGCAAGCCATGTTACATTTATGTACAGCAGATTTGTGCGTCTGATAAAAATGACATTTGGCACACCGTCAAAGCTGGCTAGCTAAACATTGTGCCGTTGGCAGGATTCAGGTTAGGCTACCTAACATTAACGTTAGCTAGTGGCTACCTAATACTGGCGACTTTTCTACAGAAAAGTCACCAGATTTGTCGCCAGTCACTTTTTTGAAAAAAAAAAAGTCGCTAAGGGGGTCTAAAAAGTCGCTAAATCTAGCGACAAAGTCACTAAGTTGGCAACACTGACTGCAAGTGGGAGTACAAAGATGTGGTACAAGTTCACGGGTAGTAAGCTACGGGTTTGACTGCCGTTCCAGGGCACTTTCACGGGTAGAAGGTTGTGAAAACACGAGTTACGGGTTGCCTGGAACACAGCAGAAGAATAGAAGCACTCGCGGAAACTAAGAAAGGAAAAAAGGAGCGGGCATTCCTTTGACATCTAACATGCAACATATAGGCTATACCACCTTTAACTCTCCTGAGTGCTCGGTTTGTTTCAGGAATGTATTATAAGTCATTTAGTTTGGGTTTGTTTACATGATGCTGAGCGGGCCTGCCTCCATCACACAAATATCCATCTACTGACGCAACTGTCAGGACCGGTGTCCAAACTGCGAACGGCTGATCTGCGCCCTCCAGCCAGTGTCGCCACTCCTCGCGAGCCAGTTTGACTGGCAGCAGTTCGCGGTTCCCGACATCGTAATTCCTCTCTGTGGGGGATAAACAATGGGACAAAAAAAAAGCACAGGGGTGAAGTTTATTATCCTCGAGGGACCGCTGGGACAGAACAGCTCCGATACCCACATCCGAGGCGAAACCACAAAACTGTCGGGATGAGTCAGGCTGAGTGAGAATAGGGGCTGAGGTGAACCTTTCTTCAGCTCCGAAAAGGCTCCTTCCGTCTCGGAGGTCCAGTGAAACGGTCTAGCAGGGGAGGTAAGTGCGGTTAATGGTGCAGCAATGCGGCTGTAATTTCTAATGAAGTGTCTATAGAAATTGGCAAAACCCAAAAATCTCTGAAACTGCTTCCTCCTCTCTGGCTTGGGCCAATCCAAGACCGCTCTCACCTTCTCGGGGTCCATCCTCACCTGACCCTTGGAGATGATGTGGCCCAGAAACGTGACCGTGGAGGCGTGGAACTCACACTTCTCTGCCTTGACAAATAGCCGGTTTTCTAGCAGCCGCTGGAGGACTTGATGAACATGCTGGATGGGTTCTGCTTGGTTCTGGGAAAAAATTAGTATATCATCAAGGTAGACAAAAACGAATCTGCCCAGCATCTCTCTCAGCACATCATTAACCAAGCACTGAAAAACTGCTGGTGCATTGTGAGGCCAAAGGCCATAACCAAGTACTCAAAGTGCCCAAGGGGAGTGTTAAGGGAGTCTTCCATTCATCCCCCTCACGGACCCGGACTAGGTGGTAGGCATTGCGCAGGTCCAGCTTAGTAAAGACTGTTGCCCCCTGGAGGGATTCAAAAGCAGAGTTCATGAGAGGAAGTGGATATTTATTTTTTACTGTAATGTCATTCAAACCTCTGAAGTCGATGCAAGGCCTGAGCGTTCCATCTTTCTTGCCCAGGAAGAAAAACCCGGCTCCAAGAGGTAATGAAGAGGGACGGATGATCCCTGCCGCCAGCGAGTTGTTAATATACTCCTCCATAGCCGCCCGCTCTGGCCTGGAGAGGTTATACAGATGGCTACGAGGAAAGGTGGAACCAGGCAGCAGGTCGATGGTGCAGTCATAGGGTCGGTGCGGGGGTAAAGAGAGGGCCTGCTGTTTACAAAACACTTCAGGAATTCCATGGTACTCAGCGGGGATTAATGACAAGTCCGGCCGGACTGGTTCAGGTTTCTGGTGGATTACTGAGGGAGGCAGAGCAGACCGCAAACAACTGGCATGACAGGTGGGGCTCCAGTTACTTATTTTAGCTGTTTTCCAGTCAATGTTAGGATTATGTTTAATCAGCCAGGAGTGCCCCAAAACCAGTGGTATGTATGGGGAGTTAATTACAAAAAAGGAAATGAGCTCAAAATGGTTACCTGACAGCTGGAGCTGGGCAGGTGCGGGTGGTGACTCGAGCCAGCAGTCTCCCGTCGAGTGTGTTAGCCTCCAGCGGCTCCTCCAGTAGCTCAGTAGGCAACCCCAGCTGTTTAACATGGTGTCTAAATAAAAAATTCTCATCGGCTCCCGAATCAATGAGCGCTAGGAGCTCCAGAGTCTGGTCCCTCCAGCAGATGGATTGGATGGAATTACGACGCTTCTCCCGTCGCCGCTCACGGCATCGATTGTCTATACGGATTGTCAGAAATAAAATTATCCAAGTCATTAGGCACAGGATGCGATACTAGTTCATCCTTTAGTAATTCACTTAATCCATTGACAAACACTGCCTGCAGGGATGCCTCATTCCACCCACTCTCTGCTGCCAAAGTCCAGAACTCAATGGCGTATTCAGCCACGCTCCGAAGCCTTTGGCGGAGAGAGAAAAGCCTCCTGGAAGCGTCTTTACCTTGGACCGGGTGGTCAAAAACCTTAGTCATCTCGGCAGTGAAGGCTGCATAGGTGGTGGTGGTCTGATCCTGCTTCCTCCAGTGAACCGAAGCCCACTCCAACGCCGCTCCCCGCAGCAACCCAATCAGGTAGGCTATTTTAGCCTTTTCCGTAGCGTATGAAAGGGGCTGGAGATCAAAGACAAGACCACACTGCATGATGAATGTTTTACATTGACCTAGATTTCCATCGTACCTCTCTGGTGGGGAGACCCAAGGTTCCCTGGCGGGGTTAGCAGCAGTGGGTGCAGCTGCGGCGGGTACTGGGGGAGGGTTATGCAGTGCGTTCTGGAGATCAGCCATGCGGGTCGATAAGTTTTGGAGTCCTCCCATTATCTCCTGAAGCGCGGTGCTGTGCTGGTCCAAGATCGCTCCCTGAGTTGAGACGGCATGGGCATGGCGGACAGGCTCAAAGTCTGCTGAGTCCATTCTGGCCGGATCATTCTGTCAGGACTGGTGACCAGAACTCAAATGCAGACCAGAGGTTAGTTGCAATAAAGGTGATTTTATTGAACTGAACAAACAGAATGTGGTTTGAGAGGCAGGTGGTTCGGATGAGTCAGAGAGAGGGAATGGGGTCCGGGCTCCAGAGCTCTGGGTCTAGCGGTGCTGGCAGGTAGATCAGGTTCCAGGCACAGGGCGAGATGGTAGGCTGAGGTGAGACAGGACAAAACAAGTTAGCAAAATGTTATTCACAATAGTGAAAGTGTGTTTTTTTTTTTTTTTTTGATTGGCTGGTGTGTTATCATACAGGCTGATTCAGCAATCCAGCAGAGACTGGAAGGTTGGCCTGGCTTATAAGGGGAGTTGATAGTTGATTAGGAACAGGAGTGCTGAGTGGCGTGATGAGCCTCAGGTGTGTAAGCGGGAGCTCCCGTACCACGCCCACCTGTGGCTTCCAGAGCATGAGGGAGAGGGCAAAACACAGAGACGGACGCCAAACCAAAACACACCAAGCATACAGCAAGCATACAGCAAGCACACCAAAAGGGGAAAAAAGAACACAATAACTACATTCACATACATACTATGAAGGAGGCCAAGGTCACGGTCAGCGGGCCGTGACAGCAACGATGGTTTCAGTGTAGTGTCCGATGTGGTGTAGCCAGATATTACTCCACGTTACAAGAACGTGGTAGAAACTACAGAGCACCTGTTTTATACGTGTGATATGATCCAAAGCTTATGGAAATCATTGCATGGCTGGCTAAGATCCCAAATCCATAAATATAGATTATTTTTATTTCAAAACTCTCCAGTTAGAAATAATCTTAAAGCACAAGAAAATTTGAATTCTTGGTTAATAATGTTATAATAACTAAATACTATATACACAAACGTCAGTTTGCAAAAACTCCCCAATTGTGGAGTTCACTAGGCTACAAAACAAACTTTTTATGCTCAAAAAATGTCTACACTTATGTCTGAATTTAACTTTTTCTAACCCCTTGCTCTTTTATGTCTATTATTATTATAATTATTATTATTATTATTATTACATTATTAGTAGTGGTGTTTTTTTCATGTTTTATACAGTTGGATTGCACATTACTAACATTTTTATTTATTTTTTATTTTTATTGACAAAATGCCATATACAGAGAATCAGGTAAACAGTAATAGCACATGAACATCAAGTGTACAAACTTATGAAAATAAAAATAAAAACATACGAAGCAATACGTATACGAAAACATATAAATGTACAATTAGTCAGAGGTTTCAGGGGGAAAAAGCTCTACAGTTTCCATTACTAACATTAGTGAGAGTTACGACAGCACCCAGATGTCGCAGTGAGTGGCTGGCTGCCGTATGGTTGCCGTAAACACGTGGTTCTTACGACAATGCAATACATCTTACGGCAAAACATGGCGCTACACTGATGAGATCGGATGAGATTGGTGAAATGAACGAGTCATTAAAGTAAAGACTGTTGGCTTCTTCCTTTCCTTTCCTTTCCTTTCTCAGAGCTCCATATACAGTACAGCGGCGCAGTGCCGAGCTCAGGCGGGTTAGTGAGGAGCAGCGGAGGGGCTCGTGCAGTGAAATGGCGGCGCAGGGAGGCATCCTGTTCCAGGAGAAGGTCAGCAGGCTGCTCAGCAGAGAGAACGGGAAACCAGCGCTGAAACCAAACCGGCCTCTGGTTCTCAGAGACGCCGTAGCTAACCGCAAACTCAAGAAAGGAGGTATGAAGACCAGGGTTTCCCCCAGGGTATAGCAAACCTGGTGGCCCCTTACCCGCTCCTAAGCCACTGTGAATTAGTCTGAATCACTTTATTCTTTATTCAGGACACAAAAAAACGGTCCACAAATACAAGACAAAACAGAGTCAGTGGTGTAGTCTAATGTAGAGCTGGGCAATATTTCAATATTATATCGATATTGTGATATGAGACTAGATATCGTCTTAGATTTTGAAGGATTGTAATATCGTTACATGGTAAGTTTAGTCTTTTCCTGGTTTTAAAGGCTGTATTACAGTAAAGTGATGTCATTTTCTGAACTTACCAGACTGTTGTAACTGTTCTATTATTTGCCTTTACCCACTCAGTCATTATATCCACATTACTGATGATTATTTATCTAAAATCTAAATGTGGAAGATATTTTGTGAAAGCACCAATTGTCAACCTTACAATATCGTTGCAATATCGACATTGAGGCGTTTGGTCAAAAATATCGTGATATTTGATTTTCTCCATATCGCCCAGCCCTAGTCTAATGTATATGTAAATACTGTATATGTATGGGCCAGGATGGGGGGGCCATATCATAGTGGGGGGTCTGGGTGTCCTCCCCCAGGGTTATTTTAATCGTCAAAGACTTCATTTCCTGCGTTTTGATACACTTATGCACCAATTTACGGTGGAAATAGCTTTAATTAGCCTATGCGAAGAAGAAAAACAGATGGCAGTTCAAAATATATCAAAATAATATGTTGTTACATGTCATTGCGCATTTGTAAGTGGGTATATGGAAATCCTGGAGCTTTCTTAGTGAGTATACTGCGTATCATGTAGACTACACCACTGGTTTGAATCTATTTTTTAAGACGTGTTTTTAACTACAGTTACAGTGGGGCGGCTCCGTTGGAAACTTAGCTAGACGTTGTCATATTTTCAAATCTCCAGTAAGCTTTTAGCATTGACTTAACGCTAATGTAAGGCCCATATGGAATCTGTCTTTGAAGTTTTTTAAACTCTATTTCATGATTCCGTTATAACAGAAACTATTGGGGTCTACATTAAATCGCAACTCTCGCCAAAATGCAACCTAGGGTCTTTTTGTGAATGGACCCGATCAGACTTTCGTTTAAAAGCATATTTAGGACGGAATCACCACTTTTAAGATTTACCGTATTTTCGGTCAAATGGCCTTTTGAATGGGAGTAATAAGGGGCACTTTTATGCTAGCCTCAAAATATCTATTTTTAAAACACTAAGAAGGCTCGATACATCATGAGACTTTGCTCCAAGTATCACCAGGGACTCTACACATGAACTCCAGCATTGAGAACATTGGTTGTGTTCCCAGAGTTTATTAAAAAAGGTTTTGAACAACTCACCGTAGGTCTTGTTGTTTCCGGCTGCTACCACCTCGGCAGTCAAAACTAGTCGATATCCGAATGCGAATGAACGGACTCCATACGAGGCTCCTTTTTCAACTACGAGGTCAATATTGTTTTTCAATAATGACAAAACAAGAAATAATCCGTGCATTTATACGGAACTAAGCTTTAGGAGCTTTCCATCTTTACTCTCCTCCCTGTTACGTTGCATTCGGAAATCGATTATTTTTGACTCACAAAATGGCTGCGACCCAAAACAACAACTGCTAACGTGAGTTGCTCAAAACCTTTCTTTTTAATAAACTCTGAACACAACCAATGTTGTCAGTGCTGTAGTTAAGGTGTAGAGCCCCTGGTGATACTTGGAGCAAAGTCTCATGTTGTGTCGAGCCTTCTTAGTGGTTTAAAAATAGATATTTTGAGGCTAGCATAAAACTGCCCCTTATTACTCCCATTCAAAAGGCCATTTGACCGGAAAACTAAAATACGGTACATCTTAAAAGTGGCGCTTCCGTCCTAAATATGCTTTTAAACAAAAGTTTGACTCGGGTCCATTCACAAAAAGACCCTAGGTTGCATTTTGGCGAGAGTTACGCTTTAATGTCGCCATCAGTCTGTGACTGGCCCGAGTCAAAAAGACACTTGATGTAGACAGCCAATCGAGAGCCTGTATGAGCTGGCCAGTTATAAACAGGATCTGCCTATTTTCTGCCCTGCTGTACAACAGCAGCTTTTCATTTCCTCTTGAGTGGCGCTGTGTCGACCCAGTAGCCAGCTGACAGGAAGGGGACGGTTGTGACAGGGGTTTTATTTGGGTTTTCTTATTAATTGTGATGTCTTGCCCATACCTCCCTCTGAAGCTGAGCTGGGATTCCATATCCCATCGATGGATTACAAGTAGGGCTGCACCATTTGAAAAAAGTCAAACTGACATTAACAATACTGCGATGGCGATATAATGGTATCATGAGTCGACTTGCTTGATTATCAAGGAAAATGCACAAAATACAAACATTTTGAAATGTGTATTTCTCAACTTGAACATACGAAGTTAAACGAGCATAAGAAGAAATACATAAACAAAAAATGTGCAATACTTTTTTTTTAAATAACTATATTTTACAAAATGAAATGCTGTGTGGACTAGACCCTCCTCTGCAGCGCTGTGGAGGAGGGTCTGGAAATGCGAGACACACCAGACAACAACTTAACATAAGTGAACTACAGCTGAATAAAAGCGACAGTTGTCATCATACACGGTTAAATCAATCTTTCAAGTCCTTCACATTGTTAAGATGCTGTTGGTTATGCAAGACATGAATCAAATAGTTGTTAAAGGGTAACCATGACGCTTGTTCTCCACAGAGGCCACCTGTATCATAGAGATGTCAGTCATGATGGCCTGTTGGAAGCAGAACAACTTTGTGGACGGCCTGTGCTCTAGTGAGATTAACGCCTTCTACACTTGTGTTAACAAGGCTCAGGTATGTGTACGTACAGAGCAACACAACTGTAAATTCTATAAATAAACAGATATTAAGGTCTACTCAGTTCTGCATTTCTGCTGCTTTCAGTATTCTGCTAAGATACAACAAATTAATTGTTAAACTTAAAACAAACGAAAGGAAATAACTTCCAACATTCTTTTATTGAACAAATTCAGCATTGAATTAAATATAAAAGGCACCACTAAAAAAAAGTGAGACGGTTTCTTTTTAAAGTGTAATTTTTTTTTTTTACTGATATTTTCTTTCAACTAACACAAAGAATGTCTTGGGTGTCTTCCGCGATATGTACATGTGGACCTAGTTAAAAGCGCGTGTGGTAAAAACCAATCAGGGATCATCCCTTCAGTTGATGATATACGATCTGATCGCCAATTGGCACAAGCCTTTCCAATCCGCACACTTGGAGTCTTCAGCATTTAAGTCCACATACATCCTGATAGCGCTCCGAGGCAGCATACGGAGTGAAGTATATATCCCACAATTCACTGCGATCTACTGCAGTAACTTCATTTAATTGCTTTATTAAGTATATTCCTCCTCCTCAGCTTCTGAAAATGTTTTTTTTGTTACTGTCGTCTAATTGTAACTTTATTGCCTCAAATCCAAAATGTTGCCATATATAAAAAAAACAACAACATGAACTTTCTAGTAATTAAACACAACTTACGCCATTCCCCCAACCCAGCGCTACCAAATGGGATCTCCTTCATGGACACTCAGCTCGGCAGTAACCAGTATAGCTTACTACCTTTTTAAGGAGATCAAAGTTACTTACAAACTTTGCAGAACCAACATGACCCACGCAGTCCTCCATCCGAGGAAGGGGATTGCTGTCTGGCTTGGGTATGGCATTCACTTTACGAAAGTCCGTACAAGCTCTAAAATTGAACAGACTAGGATGTTCACAAGCAGCTTCAGCAACAGCAGAGCTGAGCGGTTCAATTAATTTACAAACAGTCCACTGGCATTGAGTGTCTGCCTTTTGCTGAGCGGTGGCAGATTTTTACACGCTAAACTGCCTGTAAAAACCCAGCGTTAGAACGTAAACGTATGAAAATAAGTTTTGTTTAATTCTCTCTGCGCCGCCGCTCTTACTCCCTCTCTCTGGCAGGAAAACACCCGTCTCCAGCCTGCAGTTTAGTGCAGCCGCTGGGTAGCCAAATTTACTTCTAATGAAATTAAACAAAGAGAAATGTTCTCCCCTTGTCTTAAAATAGTCAAAAATCGATACCAGAGTAACCTACTTCCTTGTCCAGCTGCTGCAATAAATATGCAGAGGAGAAATCAGTCTGCACAAAATCTTCTGAGAAGTGTTTGCTGGTTATTTATTTGTGCTTTACAACGTAATCATTGCGAAACAATCATACAGTAAGCTTTATTTATCTCTCTGTACAATGAAAGATTCAAGTAGCTACAAAACATGAGTTCTGCTGGTGTACAGCTGGACGGGAGTGTGTGATGTTGACGTAAAGCCCCGCCCATTTCTAGCACTTAAAGGTGCCCTGCCACACACAACCGTTTTTACTGGTATTTGTTGAAATCTGTTAGGTCCATATGTGTTTGTGTTATGTGGTGAATGTGAAAATGAACTGCTACCTCCTCTGTCAGCTCTAGCCACTGAACAGAAATAAGTGGAGAAATCAGGCCAATTCCAAAAGCTGGTCAGTCTGACGTGGTGTTGCCTGAGCTCATTACTATTCATGAGCTCACCCAGTTGTGCTGGGTAAAGGATGCTGATAGCAAGGCTCTCATTGGCTAGCTGTTAGCCAATCAGAGTCAAGCAGCTTGAATATTAATGAGAACTGGCACAAATCTCGTAAACAAACCGGGAACTATATTCTCAGAAAGGCTTGCTGCAAAGCAAATCACTCCGCCAAGTAGCAGAAGTAGCAGAGCTTCGCCTTCTGAGAATATAGTTCCCAGTATGTATACGGTTAGAAGATGGCTGTGTCTCATGTGACCTTGTTATTGGTACACGCTGTGACTATACAAATCACAACATGTAAATAGGAACATGTTGGCGTTATTTTGTCACTTATTGGGAGCAGTAGGATCCTGGTTACCTCCAGGATCTGTGCTAGGCTAAGCTACCGGTGGAACCGTCAGACAGAGTTACAACACGCACGGACACGAGAAGGGTATGTATGGACTTGTCTAACTCTGGGGGTTACGGTGAATAAGCTTAAGTCCCAATAAGTCGGCGTGTTCCTTTAAACTGATCTAGGAGCAAGACGAAGCACTACAGAGCAGTCTAAAATCTCTTTGTGGAAATGGCCCCAGACCTTGGAAAGTCTCTCCACAGAGGAAATGTTAAGTTTGTGCTCAGTACAGAGACCTCCCACCTCATCGTTCACATCAGACATTTAGATATCAACGTTTTCTGACCTCATCTTGCAGAGTGGTGAAGCTTACCATTCTGGGCTGCCAATGTGCAAAAGTGTCCTAGTTGTACTTCTTAAACACATTGCTCATTAAAAAGCACTGGTAACAAATCATCCTTCTCTTTCTCAGGCCGCTATGAAGAATAAATCTGAACAGAGCAGCCTCCAGGGAGGACGTCTGCACCCAAAACAAGCCACAGCCCTGCTCAGGAGATATCCCAACCTGCGCACTGAGATCTAGGAAACAAACTTTTGAATGCATAACTTGTACAGACTTGAAATGTGCAGGTGAAATCTTGGAGTCTTGGAACTGGATTTCATCATGTTAACGAGTTGTAAGCTACTGTATGTTTTAACAACAGAATATCATATACATGTATTACATTATAAAAAAGGAAGGAACAGAACACCGAAAAGGGGATTTCAACGCAAACACACTGAACCACTCCTTTTTAATATGTAAGGTTAGTCAATCATTTCACATCACTGACTAATACTCTGTAATGGGACAGCCTTTGTATTCACAACACACTGCCTTTTATGGTCTGAAATATAATGTGACTTTCCCCTTGTGTCCTCAATTGGCTCTGATGAACGTGATGGCATTTATTCCTAATCCAATTTAGCAGAGTGGTCTCCTTCAGTGCAGAGATGTTATTACTGGATGTGATTGTTCTTCTTGGGTTTCATGGCTCCTGGCTGGCAGCTTACTGTTATCACTGAACTTTGTAAATGCCTCGTCATTCCTGTGGAAGCTGAGATTGGTGGTTAACAGATGTTGAAATAAAATCTGCCTAAAGATTACCAGTAAGCAAAGCTCAGTGTGGTTGATATGGATATTCCTAAATGGATTTCCTGTCAAAAAATGTATACGTTATTTTCTCGGACTGTGCCCATTTATTTCCATACTACACACTAATTCAAAGCAGGTTTTGAGTCTGTAGTGTGTTCACAGTATTAAATGACCGTATGATTACTAAAAACCTGCATTTTGTTGAATGTGCACTGCTGTTCATGTACACCACATGTGTCAAACTCAAGGTCCGCGGGCCAAATCCGGCCCCTCGCAGATTTTGAGCCGGTCCACGTGTCAATTAAGGTTCACAATAAATTTTGGCCAGCCAAGTTTTTGTCACTTTTTCCGACGTTTTGGATGCTTTTTCTACGATGGCTGAGGAACTTTTTTGGGACTTTATGTGGACCAAGCTGTAAGTGAGAAGACTATGTGAGACATGCGATAATACAGTCAAAGATATTTGACTTTTTCGATAAATAAATATAAGCATGTCTGGTCCCTGATATGATTCTCATTATCCAGTGTGGCCCTTAGTGAAAATGAGTTTGACATCCCTGATGTACACCCTTCTCCCATAATGCCATCTACAAAGGAAATGGAAGCGGCCAAATGAATGTTTTCCCCATAGACTGTAAATAATAGACGTAGCATCCGTGACGTCACCCATTGGTATGTGGACTGCCGTTCCAAAGCCTTAAGGTTGGGGGTAGGAGCGTCGTCATCTTGGTTTTATGCAACAAAGCGTGAAGATTTTTGATGAGATCAACTCTTCCAATCAAGAATAAAACACAGACGACACCCTAAATCAAAAAGTTCAGAGCTATTTTAATGTACACCGTGCCATGGTTAGCATTGCTAAGGCTGCGTTCCATTTACCTCGGAAATCGGAAGCCAGAGCAGGGCATGATGTCACACCTCCACAGCGCTGCGGAGGACGGTCTGGCTAGTCCACACAGCATTCTGAGATGGGAGAAAAACCTGCTCTGGTTTATTAGCATTTTTTTTTAAACCAATCACAAGCTAAGCGCTGCTACAACGACGGTGCCGCTGCAAAATAGTCTCGGGAAGGAACTTGTTTTGAAATGTGTACGTTCAAAAGTAGTTTTAATCGTGCAACAGAAAACAGATTGGACAGATAGGCTAGCTAGCTGACTGTCAGCTGAATAGAGTTGCTCCTAATTTCCACCGGTTGCGGACCGGCTCCGCTGCGGAACGGCTCCGTGCTCCGCTGTCCGTCAATACCCACCAGGTCCAGATTTGTTGCGGCACGGCTGCGGCCATGACTGACAGCTGTAGTCACGAGGACCCACGAGATCTCGCGAATTCACGTAGACTAGAACCACAAAACCAACACCAGTTAGTTTCCATCCAGAGGAGTAGAGGGGGAACAGCTCTGTGCTGTGTTGTCAAGGTGTAGTGCAGGGAGATATGATCTGCCGTGAGCACGGTGTATTTTATTTTGAAAATTAACCGGATGTTTATTTTGTTTCTGTGCTCGACTTCCTGTCCCGCACTATCTGCCGTGTTCTGAACTGCTGCGGACGGCGTCCGGCAAAAATAGAAGCTCTGCGTATCTGCTCCGGAGGGCTGCGGACCGCCAGAGCTGGGACGGAGTCGGAACGCAGCCGTTCTGCAGTCAGTGGAAATACACACACTGACTTTAATGGAAACCTAATGACTCCTACGCCGTTCCGCAGCCGGTGGAAATTGGGAGTTGGTCTGTGCCCATATATGATCAGTCTCGTTATTCACAAAAATATATATATTTCAAAACAAGAGCTATACAAAGACTCTCAGGTGGATGTGAGTTTGTGAACACAGTCTGAGAGTGCACACTCACTCACTTGTTTAACTACACATCTACTTGCATTTTTCTTTTGAATTAAATTGTTAATTAAATTAAATTAAAATAAATGATCAGTGGCTGATATGAGATTTTTGGACCAGCAGCAATGAACACATACTTTTCAATTCCTGTTCAAATGCGTCCTCATATGACAAAACAGGACATCCAACTGGATGTAAATCACAACTTTGGAGGTCTTGCTGTCTTTGCGCTAGACTAAACTATATATTTACTGGATGCAAATAGCATACATGAAATTCATATCACTCCTCTCATCTGACTCGATAAGCAGTCAAATTTAAAGTTGGACTCTTCTTTTGATGCTTTATGACTCACCTATATTTTCTTATAATTAGTTTATTTCTGGCAGACATTGACGTTTAGTTAATGACGTTTCATGTTTTGTCTAAGGGACAGGAAAGAGTTAGTGCTATACTTGCACCCAGCATTGTGATAAGGTGGTATGTTGATGTTTCCTCATTTATCTGCCTGTCATTATACAGAACCATTTCCCCACCCTGCTTATCACTTCCTCCCAAACATCAAGGCGGCAGAGGAAACTCCTCCACAACCACTTACTGTTACATACACTTCTCCTCTCATCAAATTGAATATGTTTTGATTTCTCAATATTATCTGATGTTCAGAGAAAATGTTACTCTCCGTGACATCCATCTCCTGAGTCTGGAAGCATCTGAGGCCTCTGCCTCAAGAGGCACACTGAAGAGTTTTTATGATACAATCAAGGTCACGCTTTATAATCATCTGTGTTTGTGAGAGGTCACCAGGAAAAACAATCAGTGCCGATCAAAGTCGCCCAATGAAATCCAGCCTAGCAGGCCTTTTTATTGGTAGAACGATCGTGGACTCGCCCTGCTTATCTCAGTCTAGATCGTCTGAGTGCTTGGTCAGTGTTTCCAGTGACAGGATGTTGACTTCCACTGCTTTTGTTTTCAGAGCCTACATTGTTCCCCAGGTGTCAGATTGTCACTATCAGTAACTGTAACCTGTCCAGACAAAATATTAGTTTAACAAATTAGGACCACACCCTACTTGATAAGATACCTATCAGTTTTTTGAAAGATTATTTTTTGGGGCTTTTTCCCTTTATTAGATAGTGACAGTGGATAGACAGGAAAGTGGGGGGAGAGAGAGAGAGAGAGAGAGAGGGTGTGACACGCAGCAAAGGGTCGCAGGTCGGATTCGAACCCCATTCGGACCCCAGATTCGGTCGCTGCAAAGGACTCAGCCTACGTGGGGCGCGCACTCTACTGTGTGAGCTAGAGGCCGCCCCCTATCAGGTTTTAAAGGCCAGCATGTTCTGTAGCAGCAGTGGCAATTAGCGTTGTAGTCTTAAGTACTAAAGTAGTAGTAAGTAATCGAAGTTACTGTGTTTTACTGCATTACACTGAGAGGTTTTTTTATATCTATGTATTTCTGTATAATGCAATACAGTTTAACAGCAGGACAGACTGCAGCCTCCAACATGAGCAGAAAGTTGCAAGGCAGGGGTCTTCAACGTTTTTTAAGCCAAGGACCCCTTAACTGAAGAAAGACGGAGCAGGGACCCCCCTACTATATATATTGTATAACATTAAGTCACATATTAAACTGGGCCTACAATAATGCATAGGGCAGCCTAATGTTACAGCCTTTATACATACTTGTTTAGTGCATAGAATACTAAGCTATTAAAATAATAATAATTGTTGGCATGATTTCATAAATCATGTTTTATTGTTAATCATACATGTGGCACAGGGAATCTGTATCTGTGGATGACTACCTTGCCTATATGCTAGTAAGCCTATCATCAGTGGGGTTTTTTTTCACAAATAGGCTGATTTATATTTGCCAATAAAATGTTGGATTTATGTTAAAGGAACACGCCGACTTATTGGGACTTTGTCTTATTCCCAATTTATAATAATAATATATTACCGGGAGGTAATTTGATGACAGTGAAGCTGGGGAGGATGACGCGCCCAAACCATTGTTGTTTATGGTTGCATTGGTCTGCGCTAAGCTAAACGCTAAAGGGGGAGAGTTGGCATTTTCAACCCTCCTGAAGCAAGTCATTCAGCGGAGATTTACCGGCTGGTATACACAGTCCTCCGGGTACTGCCGCCATCTATCTGTATGTACGGCAGTACAGAAAATCTGCAAACATTCCCTTTAAGTTACCCCCTAACGCTAGCAGTAGCTAGTTAGTTTGGTTGGCAGAACGCTGAACAAGACATTTTTAGGCAACCAAATGTTTTAATAAACTTTGATGAAGTGAAAACACACAGTGAGAGGGTCAAAGTTTAAGACGAAAACATGGACAACACCCACAAACAAGTTGAGGTCTATTTTAATGTCCACAGTGCCATGGTTAGCATTGCTAACCTTCTGTCCTGATTGATCATACATTTTAAAATAAATGGGACCATAATTTGCACAATCATGCTGTATTGAAGAAGACTTCAAACTAGCGATTGAGACCATACGCTCAATATGAAAATGTTTACCGAGGTAATAAATCAAGTGAGAAGTAGGCTCATTTTCTCAGAGACTTCTATAGAAAGAGACTTCTTGTTGGAACCAGTGGACTCACCCCCTTATGGAAATTATCTAGAATGCTGGTTAAAGGCACTTCCACATTGACTTCCCTTTTCAGTCCTGGAAGCTTTGTCCATTATTTTTACATCCTATGTGTCCAACAGTCAAATGTCTCTTAATTATCTCTACCTCACACAACATTTATGAACAAACAAAGTGTGAAGTTGAACTACACCAAGTGTGGTTAGGTGTCACCATATCTGTATCTCCCGCCCCCTGGATGTCACCTGCACAGCCCTGCGTGGAATGAAATGATGTGGATAACACCCCACAGCTGGGTCTGTTTGTCTCTGGTCAGAGGCTTTGTCTCTGTGGCTGGGACTAACCACAGGACTGGGACTGCTGGGCAGCTGCACTGGGGACGGCCTGCAGATGTCTCCTGTTGCTTTGCATCAATGGTCCATTGTCCATCTTTACCAGCTAAGATCGTGGCTCTCTACACCTGCCAACGACTTTAGCAGGTTTTCCAGCCTTTATCACCATCCAGTTTCACCCTGACGTCCATTACCTATCTCATAAACCTGCCCTTAAGCCTGTTAAAGGTCCTATGACATGCTGCTTTTTGGATAGACCTTTGTGGTCCCCTAATACTGTATCTGAAGTCTCTTTTATATAGGCCTTAGTGGTCCCCTAATACTGTATCTGAAGTCTCTTTTATATAGGCCTTAGTGGTCCCCTAATACTGTATCTGAAGTCTCTTTTATATAGACCTTAGTGGTCCCCTAATACTGTATCTGAAGTCTCTTTTATATAGGCCTTAGTGGTCCCCTAATACTGTATCTGAAGTTTCTTTTATATAGACCTTAGTGGTCTCCTAATACTGTATCTGAAGTCTCTTTTATATAGGCCTCAGTGGTCCTCTAATACTGTATCTGAAGTCTCTTTCCTGAAATTCAGCCTTGGTGCAGAATTACAGCCACTAGAGCCAGTCCCACAATGAGCTTTCCTTAGGATGTGCCATTTCTGTGTCTGTAGCTTTAAATGCTATTGAGGAGGAGAGAGGGGTGGGGCAAGGTGGAGGGTGGGGGTGTGGCCTTGACCAACTGCCATGCTTCGCTCGTTTGCAAGCCATGGTGTCTCTCTCTTTCTCATGGGCGGGCCAAATTCTCTGGGCGGGCAAAGCAGAGAAAGGGGAGGTAACCTTTCCCCTTATGACATCATAAGGAGGAGATTCCTGATTGGCCCATCTGAGCTTTCATTTTCTTAAAGGCAGAGCAGGATACCCAGGGCTCGGTTTACACCTATCACCATTTCTAGCCACTGGGGGACCATAGGCAGGCTGGGGGAACTCATATTACTGTTAAAAAAAACCTCATAAAGTGACATTTTTAACGCCATTTTTTTAATGACTTGATGGCTAGTTATGCTGCCATAGGTTTAGGCTGCCGGGGGACTTCCTATGACACCGAGCTCCTCTCTTCTCTTCTCTTTCACTCTGTTGGTGTTACACATTACACACAGGCCCAAAATACACACATGCACAAACAGGACCTTATACATGCACTAAATGTATAGATGTCAGAGTGAGGGGGCTGCCCATAACCCCCAATTTCCACCGGCTGCAGAACGTCTGCGGATCCGCTCCGGAACGGCGTAGGAGTCATTAGGTTTCCATTAAAGTCAGTGTGTGTATTTCCACTGACTGCAGAACGGCTGCGTTCCGACTCCGTCCCAGCTCTGGCGGTCCGCAGCCCTCCGGAGCAGATACGCAGAGCTTCTTCTAGCTTATATTTTTGCTGGACGCCGGAGAGCTCCGCAGCAGTTCAGAACACGGCAGATAGTGCGGGACAGGAAGTCGAGCACAGAAACAAAATAAACATCCGGTTAATTTTCTAAAATAAAATACACCGTGCTCACGGCAGATCATATCTCCCTGCACTACACCTTGACAACACAGCACAGAGCTGTTTCCCCTCTACTCCTCTGGATGGAAACTAACTGGTGTTGGTTTTGTGGTTCTAGTCTACGTGAATTTGCGAGATCTCGTGGGTCCTCGTGACTACAGCTGTCAGTCAGAGTGACGGACGGCGGAGCATGGAGCCGACACGCAGCGGAGCCGGTCCGCAGACGTTCTGCATTCGGTGGAAACCCCCAGTTAAAGGCGCCCCGAGCAGTTGGGGGGTTTGGTGCTTTGCTCAAGGGCACCACAGCAGTACCAAGGAGGTGAACTGGCACCTCTCCAGCTCCAGTCCACACTTAGTCCGTATGGGGACTTGAACCAGCAACCCTCCGTTGGAGCTTTTAGAATGCAAGGCACCTGTTTTAACAGCCAATAGTGAAGTCAGTAACTGTTTGATATCTATGAATTGCAAACTGTCAACTGGTCGAAATGGCAGTGTTGGACAGTTTTCTTTTTAGGTCGGGTAGAATCTATCTCCCTTGATCCTGTTCGTTTGTTTGTTGCTTTCATGGCTGTACTAATGTTGCAGCTGGGTTTATGTGTTTACAGGTATATCTGGCAACCCGGCCTGGCTGTCAAATTGGGCAGTTGATACCAACACACAGGCCAAAACACAGACAGACATTCTCTCATGGAACGGAAATTTCAAAAGGAGAAAATACTGGCATTAGCATTGTTGTCAGAAAAGATAGTATTTCAATTTAGCATGTTTCCTTAATATCTGATGACGCAGTGGGGTCATTTTTGGATTTAATACTGTAAATATATTACATATTGGACCTTTAAATTGTCAATTGCAAAATAAATACTCAAATTGTATGACAACATTTCTAATTGAATAATATGTCATTTGAATAAAGAAGCCATGTTTACAACCTCTGGCTCCGCCCTTGCTCAACAGGTTTCAGTCTCATGGTTTTCTCAGTCATAATAATTTGAACTCCTTTTCCTCTTACTGTTGACAGCTCTGCTGCTCCTCATGTGGTCTTCAAGGACCTCAGGGCTTTCCTGTACTCTGGCGCGACGGCTGCTCATATATCTGGCACCTTAAGACAGATTATTACACACTCACTGTCATAAGACTTGTAACGCGCAAAGATCAATTATTTACAGAGGCTCTAATGTCAGTCCTTGGTATAAAGGCTAAGTTTGAGGGCTTCACACCTCTGATTTAGGAAACCGAGAGAGAGAGAGAGACAGAGAGAGAGAGAGAGAGAGAGAGAGAGAGAGAGAGAGAGAGAGAGAGAGAGAGAGAGAGAGAGAGAGAGAGAGAGAGAGAGAGAGAGAGAGAGAGAGAGAGAGTCTCGTTTCCTCGCCAACAGCGCGTCATTTTTAGCTCCAGAGCGTGTTGAATGTCTGGAGTTGAGTTAAGAGCGGAGCACAGCCGGGGTCTTTGAATGTGTTTACCCGTCAATTTCTCATCTAATACCGGCCGGAGAGGACAGATTATCAGCCATCAGAAGGCGGGGTGAGCCGGTGAAGGTGTGGAGGAGATGGTTCCTTCTGCAGGATGGACCGGAAGAAAGCCGTGCCCGGGTTCGTCCCCTGCTGTCTCTTACTGGCCCTGTGTGCGTCTGCAGAGGTAAGCAGGCTCCTGCTGCTGCCAAATATAAAGATGATGTTTACGATGTCTCATGTAGCCTGGACCGGCCTTTGTCACGGAGGACTGGTTTAGCTTGGTATAGGCTCTAGTGAACCGGACAAACTGTAGCACTTTATTCTAGGGCTCCGTAAGTTCCTTATCATTGTATAGAAGGTTCCCTGAAAAGAACTGTGCTCTGCTTGCCTTCTAATTTAGAGCTGCAAAATGAGTTTATTAGTTGTCAACTATTAAATTAATCGCCATTATGATAATCGATTAATTGGTTTGAGTCATTTCTCTGATGTCAGCTGGTTAAATGTGAATATGTTCTGGTTTCTTCTCTCCTCTGTGACAGCAAACTGAATGTCTTTGAGTTGTGGACAAAACAAGACATTTGAGGACGACATCTTGGGCTTTTTGGGAAACACTGATCCACATTTTTCACCGTTTTCTGACATTTTATACAGCAATAAATAATCCATTATTCGAGAAAATAATCAACAGATTAATCGACAATGAAAATGACCGTGACTTGCAACCCTATTCTAATTAGGGAAAATAGAGACAATAATCTGAGGCACCTTGAGTTTAGTAAACTGGGTCTGTCAACAAGCCAACAGTAGACCCGAGTGCTTGACAGTTATTGAACACTGGATAAAACAAATAAAAAGGAACAATACGATGTGCATGTTCATTAGTCTGTGCATGTATACTAATGTTTTACCTACTAAAAAGCAATGTTGCTACAACCTGGTGCAATGAATCTCTCCTTGTTCTTACACAAGGTTCATGTTTAATTGTACATTGTTCCAGTGGTGTATTCTAATGTATTGTAGTGGGTATACTGTAATGTATATTGGCCAGAATCTGCATTTGGGGGAGGGAGGGGCTATATCATAGTGGGGGGGGGGTCTGGGTGTCCTCCCCCGGGGAAGTTTTGAGCATCAATGACTTCATTTCCTGTATTCGGATAAAGTTTTATGCACCTTTACCTATGTGAAGAAGAAGAAAAACATAGATGACTATTCAATGGGAGCTGACTGTAATGTAATTTGATTTAAAACAGGGACAAGGCAGTGGTGTAGTATACGTGATACGCAGGTATACTGCGTATACCTGCGTATCACGTATACTACACCACTGCCTTGTCCCTGTTTTAAATCAAATTACATTACAGTTTGACTCACTGTGCAGCATAAGTGAGGGCATCCAATTTCCTTTCCAGGAATCTTTAGAATAATTTACAGTGCCATTCGGTATGTTACGTCCTGGGACTGGAAACAATAAGACCTGTCAAATAATGCAGAAAACATCCTACACACAGTGTTCCAAACTTAAAACAAGTTAAACAGATAGATCCACGTCAGATCCTCACTCTCACTCAGCAGCAGATGAATAGATGGAACATACTGTAAGTGGAACATACGTGTAAAGTTGATAAATCCCTTCTGGAAACCAGAGTCGGGTTCTAATACAACCAAAAGCAGCAGCTTCAGCAGGGGAAAAGAAATCCATGCGCTGGGGAGGGCACAGTGGGAACCCTTGTAACAGTGGTGTAGTCTAATGTACTGTAGTTATATATATTGGCCTATATATATGGGCCAAGAATCTGCCTTTGGGGAAGGGGGGGCATATAATAGTGGGGAGTCTGGGTGTCCTCCCCCAGGACGGTTTTAAGAAACGACTTCATTTTCTGTATTCAGATACACTTTTCTGCACCAATTCACGGTGGAAATACCTTTATTTAGCCTATGCAAAGAAAAAGAACATAGATGACAATTCAAAATATATCAAAAATATAATGGAAAGTATGTTGTTGCGTGTCATTGGGCATTTTTAAGTGGGTATATGGAAATCCTGGAGCTTTCTTAGTGGGTATACTGCGTATACCTGCGCATCACGTAGACTACACCACTGCCTTGTAACCCTTTTACCACCTAACCCTTACCCTTCTCTCCATATCTTTATAGTCTTAAGCAGGCTCAGATAACATATTGAAGAGTATTTACTTGGTGATGTGATCTCCAGCTTCTATTGACTATGTCATACAGATTGGACTGCCAAACAACATGTGCAAATGAAAGCATTTCAGAATCAGATATTTGACTGGGTTGTCATTGTTGCAGATGAGCTGACTTCTGGCTTGCTCCTGATTTAAGTTTTGAAACGAGTCTGTGCTACACACACCTCCCCGCCCTAAGACCAGTAGACTATAGACATGCACATGCAACAAGTGCAGTAGTAATAAGTAAGTAGATGTGTTCTACTTACTTTCTTGTTTCGTGTTCTTCTTGATAATGGATGAGTTGGTTGGTCTGTAAAATGTCAGAAAAAATGGTGCAAAATGTCAATCAGTGTTTCCCAAAGCCCAAGATGACGTCCTCAAATGTCTTGTTTTCTCCACAACTCAAAGATATTCAGTTTACTGTCCCAGAGGAGCGAAGAAACTAGAACATATTCACATTTAACAAGCTGGAATCACATAAGTAAGACTTATTTCCTTTAAAAGTTACTCAAACCGACTAATCGATCATCAAAATAGTTGGCAAATAATTTAATAGTTGACAACAAATCAATTTATCTTTGCAGCTCTAGTAAGGACACAACATTGTTGCATACATTTCAAATTGTGTTTTCCAGAAACTACAGATCTGTGTGTGTGTGTGTGTGTGTGTGTGTGTGTGTGTGTGTGTGTGTGTGTGTGTGTGTGTGTGTGTGTACAATGCAGTCTGTAAGTATTTTAAAGGGTTGACTGTCAGCCTTAAAGTGTTTGAGGGTGTTCACATGTATAGTGGGTGAACAGTGTAGGACATGTACCCATGTTTATACATAGTCCCACATTGTTGGAATATGGTGACAGGGCTGTAATTCCTGCAATTTTACCCAGTATTATAAAGCTTATAAAAACTTTGTTATGGGTTCTTACTGTAAGTCTGTTGGAAGTGCATCCCACCACACAGCACCTTTTAGGCATTTTTCTGTTGTTTGCTAGCAGACGGAATTGACAAGCACGCACCTTTAGGCAATAATAAAGTCAATGGAGAGCGATACATTTTTTTCCCCTCCGGTGTGGATGGAACCTAAATGCCCCCTGTCTCTATGGACTGTCCCTGTTCTAGTGTACGTGTGTTTTAATGGTTTTAAAGGGTGTGTATTTATTTGATGTGTGTTTTAGTGTTCGTGTGGTAGGGTTAGTGTGCACTAGTGTTGTGTGTGTACAACAAGACCTGTGTGTGTGTGTGTGTGTGTGTGTGTGTGTGTGTGTGTGTTGGGTGAGTGAATCCTTCCACGCAGCTTGCCACAATATTACAACCAAATGAGAGCAGCAACCAAAACAAAAAAGAATATGGAGCAGTAACACCAGTGAGCCTCGGCAAAATTTTACACTACAGCAACTAACATTAAAGGAATACTCCTCCAAAAACATAAAACACTCAACACCTGCAGGCTTGAACAGCGGCTCTGAAAAGTTTGCAGCTCGCTCGCACGTGAAAATGTCAGCTGTAGTCAGATTGGTATGAACACAGTTATAATGGATTACAATGGAGACCCAGCTTCTCAGCAAGACGTGTCAAAACATATTACTGCATGTATAGAAACATCTTAAACAACTCATGCAGCATATTGTAGCACCTTATGCGCTGACCATCTGTATGCTTACTATGTGCCAAACATATTTTTTATATAAACTCCAACTCCATATGTTCTTTGTCTTTATAACATTCACAGGCATAGACAGTTAAAGATAACCTATTGTATGACTTTTTCTAGTGCTCATTCCCAATTCCTATAAATCTCTCCACTCTAAATGAGGACTCAGTTGAAAGGTGTGTCATGTGGCCGGGTTGGGTCAGTGGGTGGGGTGGGCGCGCATGTGCTGAGGGGTTTGTGCCTCGGTGCGGGGGTCCAGGGTTCGGGTCTGGCCTGTGGCGATTTCCTGCATGTCTTCCCCCTCTCGCTCCCCTTTCTCACCTAGCTGTCCTGTCAAATTAACGGCGGAAAAGCCCAAAAAAATAATTTTGAAAGGTTATTCAGTGGTGACAAACTCCTAATACATGGCTAACCCAAACTGGCTCATACCTATAGTTGAGGAAACATTGGCATAGTCAGTTCTATAACATATGTATTAAAAGAAGGAAATTCTCGTCATATGGGCTCCAGGGTCTTCAGTCCCTTAGACGAAAGTTGGGTCTGTGGCATGAAAACAGTGTAAAAGTCTCGCAGTATAATAAGTGCCATGTGTTTGCTGCTTGATAACTCCTCTGCATTCTGCTTGTCAATCATGATTTCAAACTCTTATTTCTTCCATGATGTGGTATTTCTTCCACAGGTCACTGAGGTTGGGCACTTGAATATTGTGCAGAGTGCAGGTAAGTGTTATGTTTAAGTCTTTATTAATGTGTGGTCTCAATATAATAATATAATAATACATTTTATTTGTATAGCACCTTTAAAAAGAATAGTTTACAAAAAACAAAACAAAAGCACATACAAATCAATGCACATACACACATGATTTGTGATTGTTTAATTATTAATATGTATTTATTATTTATTTTTCTCAACCCCTGTTCAGACCAAACTGTTTCTGTTCTTATCCTGCAAGTCGTACCATAATTACTAATAATCGACAGTATACTATAGCCTTCATGCTCCTTCTGTCCGTTGTTCTTTCCAGCCCTCCCTGTCCCATCAGCCATCATGTCCTCCAGTCACAGCACGTCTGTATACAATAAACCAGTATGGTTTACTGTTTTACCACCACCACCGGCAGCAGCAGCCTGTGTATCCATCCTGTGCCTATAGCTCACAGTCACAGTTAAAGCAGTGAAGTCCCTTTAGATTACCTGATTTTCATGCTTCATGATTTATGGCAATGAGGCTCCACTACTAATGGAAACAAAAGCCCAGTGACTTCATGCCTGTCAGATGCTCCCATTGAAATATGGATGAGTTGACTGTTTAGTATTTTATGCTTGGCAGCTGTGTTGGAATCTACAAGAATCTACATGTGCAAATGTTGAGTGATTGACTGTAGGAGACTGTTTTGAGTAAATCAGGGTTGTTCTTGCTCTTGTCTGTGTGTGAACTAGTCTCATAATGTCTGCACAGGAAGCAGTTTTATAGATCAGTTTTACAGTTGGCAGTGCTTCTGGTTGCCATTAGGTCTCTCTACCTGCATTTCAGCATTGTCTTGTTAAACCACCATCTGCCCACCAGATGGATGTGGCATGTTGAACATGTACTCCAGCATCATAGAACTTGTTTTTAACAATCACTTCAGGTTCCCATAACCCGAGGAGGAGTTCGAAAGCTGCTTCTCATCCCACTGATGAAATGTGAAAACTGAGAATCCTAATGTAGAAAAAAATAAAAAACCTAATGGAGAAATGCTCCGAGTTAAAAAGCAGTGATCATTTGAGCAGCTGAGCATTTAGTTGATCCCAGACGATCATGTAAATCAAATAAAAACATTCATTAGAGGGGACAGAAAATTAACAAAGCTAAAATAGAATAAGACAGTTACAGTGAAGTGTACGAAAAGTATGTCAAGTAAACACAGCAGTAAAGTCTGTTGTAATTTCTCTCCAATCTCGGATCACATATTCCTGCTGGAACATGTCCGGCTGTGTAGTTTTTGTTGGCAATTTTTTCACGATGGAAAGTGCTCGCTAATCCATTACAGTCAGTCTGTTAAATCATGTTGAAGCCAAAGTGTTGACGCCTGCGCAGTATGCCGGTGTTGACGTCCACACGTCCAGCAAGGGTCATCTAGCATCTACCGCTAGTTAGTGCAGTTGGACACACAGATACACACACACACAAAATGCACTTGTCACCGTGCTGATCAACTGGTCTCAGGGATTATAGTGATTTTTTTAATAACATTTTAGTTTAATTTAACATTGGCGTGAGAGAAAAAACAATCGCCGATCATTCCTTTAGTCGTCAGTATACGATCTGATCGCCAATTGGCCCAGGCCTACACTGCAGTTTCTTTAAGAGGTTATACTGGTATAAGTGTAAGTAAGTGTATGTACAACATTTTCTGTAGTGAGTTCTTATGACAGGCCAACTTAAACACTAGAAGGGGCAAAGGACCCACCATTGGTGCCAAATGCACAGCAGAAATCTACAATGAGAAAAGAAATATGTCAGGAAAAGGAGAACGTCATTACTCCAACTAAACCCCAAACAAAACACATTGCACACATGACACATTGCCTCTACAAATCCAAATCTGGCTCTGAACCAAGATGTTCGACAAAACGAAAAAAATCACCAATGTTGGGTTCCACTGTTTGTGTGGTAAAATTCCTCAATGAGAGAACATTTGTTTGTAAAGAGTTACTTACGCAGCCTACTAGATTTGATCTTGCTTGTGTTTTTAATTATTCTTTCTTATATCTTAAAGCTCATTGTTTTGTTGTTCTTCATGTAATGTGTATGACCTGGTCTGTGTCTGCAGCTCCCCTCTCCTGTTCAGAAGGCTTTACAGATCTGGGCTACTATAATGGCTCAGTTTCCCACACGGACTCAGGTTCCCCCTGCCTGAAGTGGACAGACTTCCCAGACTACATGCAGCAGTACCCAGGCCGAGGTCTGGGGGACCACAGCTTCTGCCGAAACCCAGACCGAGAGGCCAACCCCTGGTGCTTCTTCAGGCAGAGCTCAGGTGCCATCGGCTGGGCCTACTGCGACTGCCATCAGGGTGAGCTGAAGGGGGGAACCTAGGTGATGGATGGATGGATAGATGGATGGATGGATGGATGGATGGATGGATGGATGGATGGATGGATTTGTGGATGGATGGATGGATTGATTTGCAGATGGATGGATGGATTTATGGATGGATGGAGGAATGGATGGATGGATGGATGGATGGATGGATGGATTGATGGATTTATTTATTTATGGATGGATGGATGGAATTTCGAACGGACGGACAGTCGACAGACCAATGACCAATGCACTCATTATTAAGGTTACCAAACTATTAACGGTTTTTTTTCTTCACTGTATTGTAACAGGTTTACTTGTGTGTCATTTGCAGGTGCAGCCAGATTGGTGGGGGGGTCATCAGGCAATAGCGGGCGCCTGGAGGTGTATCTGAATGGCCAGTGGGGGGCAGTATGTGATACACACTGGACCAACCGTGATGCCAGCGTCATATGCAGACAGCTCGGACTGGGGTGAGGGCAGTCTCACAGAGCCAAACATGTTTCTTATGACAACACACACATGGAGTCGCTGCTGACAAAGCTACAACCAATCAGACTTTTTTCAATTTAGTTGCAGATTTAATTTGAATCACTGCCTATACATTTCAAACTTGGTTAGCAGTAACTATGAATGACCTGTACGTGTTTGTTTTTTTGCTTCACTACATGTCAGAGTGCAATCTTGTACCTTTTACACAGATAAACTGAACTGTCCCATATTTGCCTGTTTTGATATCTTTATACACTCTCTATATCAAATTCAGAATGGAACTACAAATCCTTGTTATTACTGCTCAGTGACATTAGTGAGAGGTCATGGCATTATTAAGAAACCAACACATTTAGCATTTCTAGCTATGCCGTAGATTAGGGTAGATTAAAACTACATTTTGGAGCTAAGAGCTACGGAGACACCACACAAGGTGCGGAGACAGAACAGGGATTTGTCAGCTTGGGCTGCTTGTGTTTTCTGCTACAGGCCTCTAATCATGATAAAGAGTGAAGACAACATGACGCATGTTGAAGAAAAGCTCGGTTATGTTCTGCTTTTCACTAACATGTTTTTTTCCTGCTTTTTTGGGAAAATCAAATCACGTCAACATGTTTGCATTGTGCTGCAATTTCATTGGGCTTAGTATGAGTAGACACAGTAGCTGCCATTCTTGTAAATACTTGAAAGTCTTTTTAACCTGACTTTTCCATTGCCCTGTAGGATGTTTGCTGTGACAGTAGGAGCATTCATGTGTGTTTAAAAGAAGAGTCTCTCTGTGTATCTGCTGTCCATGCAGTGAGATCGGTACAGCCCTGCGACAATCCTACTTCGGCCCAGGTTCTGTCTTCCACTATGAGCGTCTGGGTTGCCGTGGTAATGAGAATTCCCTGCTGGAGTGCCGGAGCAGGAAGTTTGTCACCAGCGACTGTAACCATGGCAACGAAGCAGGGGTGGTTTGTGCTGAGCCTGAAGGTGAGAACTAGGTGTCACCTTAGATTATATAAACCAATACATCACTGATAAATATTACCAAATGTATTGTGGATACATTATAAACAGTTTGCCAGGGGGGGTGGGGAATTTACATATCCCTTCCTCTGCTGAATTATTTTGTCTCTGGTGGGGGTGCGCGGGCCATCCCATTGATTTCCTATGGAGAGAGCGGTGCTGCAGAACCAGGCGCTGCGCTACCCCTGGCGCTCGGAATTGCCGCGTTGCGCTTTAAGTTAAAATTATTTCAAATTTGACCTAGTTGCCGTGAACCTTTCAAGGCGCAACCATGTCCGCAACCAATTCCACTTTGCCTCTTTGCTCTGCGCCCTACCTCGTGGTTTTGCTGCGGATCATGTGTAGGCGGCTTAATACATATTTCAACTGGTAAAAATGACTGGACTGGTTGGCACAGAGCAAGTAAAATAATGTAGTCATAAGCATAATTGCAAGAAGGATAGGCTACTTTATTTGATTTAACCCAGCAGTAAAACGTGTTGATTACAGGCTAGGCTAGTATACAGTCCGTTTTCCAAATATAAACAAGGATATTAGACATAGGGCTACCAAACACAAATTCCATTGGAAAAATAGGCTTTTATTATTGCCTAATCACGTTATTGTCGTCACTGGTTACACTGTAAACAGCAAACACTTATTTGGTCATATTGTAGAAGTAAGAAGTAATTATTCTGTCACACGAAAGGTTAAAGTTTCACAAATGCATACCTTTGCTATTACCACGGACAGAAAGTGTAGTTGCATGTTATGGTTGTTTGAGCCAGAGAAATGCAGCTGTAGACACATAGAAACTGGGCGATACAGCCTTAACATGCTGCACGCACTCCCGCGGACAGCAATCAGTTAATGGCAGTCGATCACTTTTTGGCACACCTGTTGCACTACATCCCTGCTCCTGCGTCCCGTGCATACAATTTAACCATGCTAAGCAAACTGGGAAGAGGAACAACTGGATATGCAACCCGGTCTCACGCCAGTTCGTGAAATGGTCACGTTATTTTGATTTATTGATTGTCTCGTTTATTTCGTGTACAGGTCAAGATTTTCAAACGTGCCCATTTCACAAACTGCCATGACACTGGGCTGGGACGCCACAACTGGGGAAATGAAACGCCACACGCCAGCGACAACAACGGGACGGACCACCACACGTGGGACGCAATCCCCGGGCGCAGGGACACGATCCGCGGTCTCTGTGGCACGCAACAACGGGTACATGAAACGCCACTTGCCGGCCACAACAACGGGACGGTTATGGTTAGGAAAAGAAGAACGGGGAAAGGTTGTGGTTAGGAAAAGAAGAACGGGGAAAGGAACCGTCACACGCGGGATGCGATCTCCGGGGTGAAAGTCCTGTGTTGTTTGACCCATCCACCACCCCGACCAACCTCCCTGCGCGGATTTTCGCCTTATCAGTACTGTAATCGTTCTGTGATCACGAAATATGCTTCCCATTGAAATACATTACTTTAAAATGTGTGCTCACCACACGAAAATAACCACATTAACGTGTTCAGTACACACATCAATAGATTCAATAACGTGACCATGTCACGAACTGCCATGAGACTGGGCTGGGATATAGCCTACTCTCATCTCCTTCATCTAAAATGCATGTTTGATGCTTTCCTGTGTCAACACTTCGAATAATGTTAGCTTGGAGAGCTAATTTACCTGTTGGGCCAAAGACTAAAGAAAATGACACCACCCAAACTAGCAGTCAGTCTGACTGGCGGAGAGATGTTGCTCTTCCTAACGCTAGATTTGGTTTATCAAAGACGCTAGCAAACAAAACAGGACAGAAAATAAGCACAGGAGAGATGTCAGATAGGTCGGACCTCCGCTCCTGTACAACAATATATCTTCAAACATTACAGCTGAATAGGACAACAGAAATTTGCCGATTTCACATTTCTTCCAATTCAAATAACCTTTTTTAGGAAATTCAACCTATCCAAAAACAATATGTGTCTTATTGGTTTAAGTTTTACCTTTTGTTTCTCAGGGACTGGCATCCCTTTGAGGCTGGTGGGAGGCCTGGAGGACTTTGAGGGGCGCGTCGAGTTGTACCGTGATGGTAAATGGGGAACAATCTGCAATGACCGGTGGGATGACACTGATGCTGAGGTGGTGTGCCGACAATTGGGCTTGGGGTAAGACACAACTGCTATGCTACTGCTACACCAATAATGTCAAGAGCAAACTATTGGCATGTCTTCTGACGGAAATCCCTTTCAGTTTAAAGCTTTGGTGCGTAACTTTATGATATTAATTAACGTCCGTTCCATTCAAGCCATTACCAAATGAGTTGCTACAAAGCTAATTAAGACTATCAGCTCCACACAACTCTCTCTGGATTTCTCAGTGTGACTATGTTCAGAAGATTGTGGCGTCCAGTGACTTTCCCAGGCAGAAACGCAAGTGAAGATAATGATCTCTTCTGAAGAGTCCATGTTTTTTTATCCTCTGTATCCTCCTTGTTGGGGGCGATGACGAAAGCCTTGTATCATGTGGACGCGCCGACAGTTTTGTCATTACTTAGAATTCCTCATGGGGGCGACACAAACTACGCACTATAGCTTTAAAAGTGTAGACAGTCTACCTGCCTACCGACACAAGTGCCAATGATTAACTTCATGTATCAATATCAATATATTGTGGCAAAACTACTTTGAGAGCAGTGTACAAAAGATGAATAGAATAAATGGTAACACTTTACAACAAGCGGTACACAAAAAGTTTCAATAGTTACTAAGGAACGAGTGAGGAATGAATCAGGAATATCCTAGTCTATATCTACGACGTTCCACTTCCGGGATTGTTCCGTTGCCACCGAAATTTTTGCCAGATTTCACTCTTTTTGGCCGGACTATGGTTAACTGCTCCTCAGAACTCTGCAGGGTAAATCCAGACAGCTAGCTAGACTATCTGTCCAATCTGAGTTTTCTGTTGCACAACTAAAACTACTTTTGAATGTACACATGTTCCACCAAAACAAGTTCCTTCCAGAGGCTATTTAGCAGAGGCAATGTGGCTCCGTCTGGAGCTTAGCTCCGCCCAAGACGATTGTGATTGGTTAAAAGAAATGCCAATAAACTAGAGCACGTTTTTCTCCCATCCCAGAATGCTGTGTGGACTAGCCAGACCTTCCTCCGCAGCGTTGTGGAGGAAGGTCTGGCAAAGCGAGACTAATTAATCATGAATGAGTAATTCCTGGATAACTGGTTCGAGGACTACGTAGTAGGAGTGCCTAGTGAACAAACCAGGAGATACTATATTAATAATCATTAGGTAATGATTAGTTCATAAATATCTATATATGAATCAGTCATACTGACCACTTTCTTCATGAGTCGTTCAAGGTTAACTCCTTAACCTAACCAGCCACTGAGTGGTACAAATTTAGTAAGGACTGTTTTTGTGCATGTTATAGGTTTACAAAGTGAAAAAGTCCAAATTCCACCACAAAGGGACTTACCATCTCCAACACAAACTGCTCCAAACAGCTCTATTGTCGTCCAGCCTTTACTTCCATGATAATGCTCGCCTAGCTGCTAGCATGGCACGCCCTCATGCTCTGCAACTGACAAGCTAGCAGTACTTACTGCGCATTAAACCAACAAAGATTGAACAGAGGTGAGATGTCTCACTCTGTAGCTAAAACAGAGAGCTCAACACACAGGGTGAAAAGAGAAGCTGCAGCAATGAGCAGTACAACAAAAATATGGTGTTTTTTGAAAAGTAAACCATGTAAACCTATTCTGGTACAACCTCTAAATACAATTATGAATCTGAAAATGAGCATAATATGAGCACTTTAAGAGTTTGTTGTAGCGTCAACATAATAAGATTAGATTTACTGTATATGGCGTGTTTCATAAAACCCAAGGACGCTTTACACAAGTTGTCAGTGTTGTCAGACACAGAATATTAATCTGAGTCTGTCAGCAGCAAAACAAGCACTTTTGTGAAGGTAAATACAAGCTGGACAAATGTCCTATTAACTTATATTGTAGCTTGTTTCTCCGCTGCCGACTGCAGAGATCTCTCTTAATACTGGACCAATGTCAAAGATTGTTGTTCCGATTGTTGTTTATGACATTGATTTGCATAGATGTTGTTGCAAAAATGCTCCCCTGATGTCCCCTTACTCCTAGGAAATGTTATCCTTATACTGTATTCTGTTTCTGAAATATTTTAGCTTATATAACATCCATAGGCCTTTGTCCGTGCCATGATTAATTCTCCAGTTTCTTATGCACCAGCACACACAATAATACAACTCTGGAAGTATTCTCCTGCTGTCTTTAAATTGTTCATTACTTTATTCGAACACCTACTGTATATTTGGCATGCTAACATACTGTACATTTGCATTGAGACACACTTGGATGTGTTTTGTGTTGCACAATTGCATGCTGGGTACTTTTCCCACTGGGTGTTTTATGGTGGTTTTGTGATATACCCACAATGCTGACTGAGTCGAAACACCAGGTGCAACAACATACAGTATTAAATATAGTATTGTAGACTACATATGAAGTGCACATAGCCCCACATGATAGCATTCATCCTCACAGTATTAATATAAGACATACTTTATTTTGTAATTAACTATATGCTACAGCAGTGGTTCTCAAATTTCTTTAAGAAAATTTCTGGGGGTCGCCAGATAGTTGGGGAGAAAAAAAATGAAATAACATATTCTAGACTGGGGAATGGTTTTTACATTCCTTTGTGAGTTTGGTATATTTCATGTGGTATATTCAGAGCTTCATTTGTAAATCAGGAGGTCCTGGAACACAGAAAGGGGTCTGAAGGTGGGTCGGGGGAGAGAACAAATCAAACACACATCAAAAATCCTCAGAGCCGTGGCCGGTTAGCTCAGTTGGTAGAGCGGGCGCACATATGTAGAGGTTTAAACTAAAACTAAACTGTCATTAAAGCAAAGCATTGTTTTTACATGTACTAATCAGAGCATTCACAAAAATCCGTTGAAATCTGCAGGGGGAGGTGTGCAGCTCTCTCTCGTTGTTGAGCGGGGTGGGGGGTCGCGAACACCAACTTCATTGTTCTGTGGGGTCGCGACTCAAAAAGGTTGAGAACAACTGTGCTACAGTAAACATAAATGTGGTGTTTTTTTTGTCCTGACTAACAGGGGCGTGGCCAAGGCGTGGACAAGGGCCCACTCTGGCCAGAGAGCGGGTCCCATCTTCCTGGATGGGGTTGAATGTTCAGGCAATGAACTCTCCCTGGAGGAGTGTCCTCATTACATCTGGGACCAACACAACTGTGACCAAATGAAAGATGCAGGGGTGTCCTGCAACCCATACACAGGTCAGAGCCAAGGAAAGAAACACACTAACTCACATATTCATATTACACGACACTGTAATCAATCCTGTGGGAAGTCAAAGGCATTTGGACTGTCCAGTGCAAGTGTGCCCGTGCACATTGTGTCCGAGCCCGGTCCGGCCCGACACATTAACTGTAATTATGAGCCCGAGCCCAATTTAAACTCAAAATCTTTTTATAACCGTTATAACTGACGTTCTCAACTACAATTCCGAGTTGTTTGAATTGCAGAAATCTGTTTAGAAGGGGTATGCTTGGAGAAGTAACAAAAGAGGATATTGAAGCACAACAAAGTAGTTAATTTAGAAAGAGATGTGTTTCTTTTCACGTTTCTCATTTAAGTCCCAGTAGTTTGTTAAAGTTTTTGTGTAGAGAATCGGTGCAACGTAGGAAAGCTTTTTGCGCACCTCTTTTGTCGGGCAGGTGCGTAGGATGTGACCAAAGGTAATGTAGAGAGTCGGAAAAGTGATGATCAAGTTTTCCTCCAATCTGTTTCAAGTTCTTTAACAAAAAATAACAAAGAAACCAAAACATGTACGATTTAAGGCAGGTTTAAGGCACTTTTGCATTCACTTTTCATACCCGAAAGCTTCTTCCATTTTTTTTTTTACAGTCAATGGTTGAACCTTTCTCAACTTCCCCAAGTTGCACTGCTGATTGACTTTTGAGTCTTGATTTCTGGGCGGCCCCAGGATGTTATTTAGAGGTTCCATTCAAATGTCTGTCAGTCGGTCACTTGTTTGGTTGGTCGGTCTACCATTTTGAAATATCTGAGACAGAAATATCTCAACAACTATTAGATGGATTGTCATGACATTTTGTACAGACATTTATGTACCCCAGTGAATGTATCCTGCAGACTTGGTACATCACTTGACTTCCCTCAAGCACAACCACAAGGTTTACATTTTTGATTTTGAGTGACAATTCTTGAATGGATTGCCATGAAATTTGCTACAGACTTTTATGTTCCCCGCAGAATGAATTGTAATAACTTTGGTGAACCTTTAACATTTCCTCTGATGCCATCATTAGGTCAAATTTTGTCCAATACTAGAACCAAATATTTGCAAAACTAATGACATTCCCATCAGCCTCAGCTATTATGTGTGTATTGCTAATTAACACATGTGAGCATACTAACATGTTAAACTAAGTTGAACAGGGTAAATATACCTGCCATACATCCCTTTGTTAGAATTTTGTTGCCCTGCTAGCATAAACATTTATCCCAAAGAACTGCGTAAGTATAGCCTCACAGAGCCACTAGCATGGCTGTAAACCCTTAGTCTTGTTGGTCTTGTTGGGCTTGTTGTCTTGTCCGTTGTCTTCTCTGTTCAAAATGTGTACGTTGTTGTCATCAAAGATGTCCTTTACATGTAGGTAGACTGCTGCGTCTTGACCCAAGGAGTTGGACCTCCCATGTTGGGCCATGCACTTGTTCAGTGGGTGTTTTGTGGCTCTAGTGTAAGGGCCTGTGTATTCCTTGCTGTATGTTAACAACCCTACATAGATTTATTGCCTGGGAGTGGTGGTGAAACATTTTTAAGAATCTACAGCAAGTTCATTTGCATTTGACTGACGACTTCTACATATCCAATGACTTTAAAGATTGACAATTCTCCCAGACACATTATGATCTTAACAGATGAGATTTGCCATACACTGCCCTGAGTATGTGATCTAATAAAGCATTAGTGTTTTCCTGTGTGGCAGCAGACGGTGCAGTTCGTCTGGCGGGTGCAGACAGTCACTGGGAGGGACGCGTGGAGATTTACCACCAGGGAGAATGGGGCACTGTGTGTGATGACAACTGGACTGAGCTCAACGCCCAGGTAGTGTGTAGGCAGCTGGGCTTCAGGTCAGTGCATCACTACATCTGTGTCACTACAAAACACCTCTCTGCCTTAGGAGATTGTGTACTTCCCTATGTTTTTAAATCAATCTAAAGTAGGGATGAACAACCATGTCTGCAGATGACCATTCTTACCAAGAACTATTGGTTTCTTTTCCCTGATAAAGCAAAATGGAAGTCTTTTTTTTTTAAACCCCACAAACATTGAACAACATATTTGTACTAAGCCTTATCAATCTAGCCATCTATTTTTCTGCCTCGTATCTGGGTTCCGGAGGTGGTAGCAACAGGCTAAAACCCCTTCGTACTGAGGGCTCAACCAGGGTTGAACCAGGGTGCGATATTTTTTTTCCCACTATGGCCACGCCAAGACCCGCCAAGCTTACGCAAGGTAACGTAACCTGATTTGTACAGGTCCTATCCCCTGACCAATCAGCTATCCTAACCTTAACCACTCGAGGTCAATGCCTAACCCCAACCATTCGAGCTGCTTTTGAAGAGCGGGTCTTGGTGTTGCCATAGTGGGAAAACATTTTTTGCAACCAGGGTTGACTTTGTGCTTAAAAAGGTCAATCCGCGTGGACCGACTCGGCTTGGTGGGTCGATTTCAATGGGAATTGCAAACCACCGGGTCACTCAACAGCCTGGACAGGGCAGATCATGCCATTGGTTGGATATGGGAGCACACAGTCATGACACAAAACTGCTGTAAAACAATCAGAAGAGAATGTTAACTTCTCTGTCACAGCCACGCTCTCTCGCTCGCACAACACACAGGTCTACAGCCGGTAGTTTAGTGTGGCCACTGACTCCCTCAAATCTCTCTTTCTGTCGAGAAGCCAACAGGAAAGCCTAACTTTACTTTAATGTTATCAAACAAAGAGAAATGTTCTCCCCTCGTATTAAAATAGTAATAAATTGATACTAGAGTAGTCTACGTCCTTGTTTACTGCTGCAGCTACAATGAATGAAATGCATAGGAGGAGAATTAAACTTGCAGTGTCTCCACAAAATCATCTGTTGAGTGTTTGATGGTTATTTATTGGTGCATTAGAACTTAACCGCTGTGAAACAATCAGACAGTACTGAATTGAAGTACAAAACACTAGTTCTGGTAGTGTACAGCTGGACTGGAGTATGTGATGTTAGCTGTTCACTGAATATGACGTGTAAACTGCCTTGCCCGTTTCCAACAACGTGGGGTAATTAAAATGCATCGCTCCCCGTTGTGATCCAGGTCGTATACATGAATTGTCATGACCAGGGATCCACCCGTGTTGACTCGGTTTGGTTTGAATTGACAAAAGAAGAGTTGAACACTCGTCAGATAACTCAGGTCTGACCCTGGTCATTGGTGTGAAAGAGGTCAATAAGGTAGTCCAGGTGCCCCCCTCCAACTTACTCTGTGAGATCTCAAGCCATTCCTTGTGATACCATTTAAACCCTAAGCAAGCACAAGGGGTTACTGAATGAAAATGAACAAAACTAACTTATTACATCATTTCAACTAAAACACAAATCACCAGTATGCCCGAGGCCTTGAAATCCTTCAAATTCTGGAGAAAAGCAGTACCAATTGAATCAAACTTAATCTGCAATTAATAGGAAATTATACTATTTCTGTTTTCACACACTCACATCATTCACTCGTCATTTCTGCAACCTAAATAAAGATTTGGCAAAAATAGTTGTTTCTATAAGTGTTTCTCACATTAACCAGAGTTTTGATGATGTTGTTCTTCACACCATTAAAATGAGTGTCGATAGACAGATAGATGTTCTGTTGTTGTGCCTTGTCTGCAGAGGCCGAGCGGCGGTGGCTCCTGACGGGGTGTATGAAGAAGGTCGCGGGCTGATCCTGCTGGATGAGGTGCAGTGTCGGGGAACAGAGGCCAATTTACTGGCCTGCACCCACTCTGAGTGGGGCCAACATGATTGCTCCCACAGTGAGGATGTAGGTGTCCGCTGTGAGAGGGGAGGTGATACCAATGAGATACTCAGCCTTTTGCCTTCTATTGGTAAGTACACACATTGGTGGCTATTGAGTAGGGTTGGGTAACGAGACCCGGTGCTAATACTTAACGACTGGTATCTACGGGGCCGAATAGCAACGCGGTGCCACTTAAATGTCTGCGCTGCTCTCTGATGCTCCGAAACACACGTTAGAGGCAACAGAAACATCGCTGCACGTGACGCTAGTTAACACTACATGTTACACAGGTAACGTTAGCCTACCGTTAGCTAGCAGCTGGATTAAACATGGTTAAAATGCTGACAGCTAAACGGTGTAAAGTGTGGCTGTATTTCACTGTAGAGGACTCCCATCGCCAGGCCGTACAACAGTCTGCAGCAGCCGTTGCTGGAAAAACAACACAGACGGTGCGTTCACTTGAAACTCGCCTCGCCAGCCTCGTGGTGCATTCAAAGTTATTGTAAAATACCCTTTTCCCATCTAGTGGTTGTTTTTGTCGTTTACCAGTTATTTACTGGTAAAATAAGTTATTTTTATCACATTTTTAATAAATCATTTAATTTTGACCATATGGCCGTAGCAATAAACAAGCTGTTCTTGAATGTCGCCAACTGTCGTTTTGTGCTCCTTTAAAAAAAAGAAAAAGTATTATTGTTTTAGCACAGGTATCAGAAAATATCCAAACAATACCCAACCCTACTATTAAGGGAATGCAGTTACTTTTTCTGCTTCAGAGATCTGTGTGTATTACCCTTGTAAGGGGTAAAGGGTAAATCTGAAAACCTCAGGGCATGAATAACTTTAATCAAGGCACGTTTTCTCTGTAATGTTTCTTTGCAGGCCCTTTGGTGCGTTTGGTTGCTGGAGAGAGCAGGAAGGAGGGTAGAGTGGAGGTCTTCATTAACGGCCAGTGGGGAAGCGTGTGTGATGATGGCTGGAATGATGTCAATGCGGCTGTAGTTTGCAGACAGCTGGGATTCACGTTAGTATGATTACACCTCTGATGTACTTGGCTAAGGAAGCTAGACAAAAGCTCATGCAGTGTCCAAAAGGGAACGGGTTCATCATCTTGGGAGCATGATTGTGCTAAGAAAGTTTCATGGAAATCTGTCGTGTGATTTGGATATTTTTGGGCATGCTAGCAGCATACAACAATTAATAATGATGCTGTGTGTCTTTGTGTGTTGATCTCCCAGCGGTGTGGCTAAAGCTCGATCCATGGCGTACTTTGGTGAGGGTCAAGGTCCCATCCATCTGGACAACGTTCGATGCTCAGGCACTGAGATGTCCTTAGGCCAGTGTCCAGCTGTGGGTCAGGATAGCCATGACTGTCGCCACAGTGAGGATGCAGGCGTCATCTGTGACTACACCCTGGATCCTTTGGGAGACGCTGCCGTGGCAATGCAGACCTGTGGCCAAAGACTAAATAACCAGCGTCGTCGACGCAGGATTATAGGAGGGGATAAGTCACTGAGGTTAGTATACGCACGCAACACTCTCCACTGGAAGATATCTAGATTTATACACACTTCCAAATGTCAGAGCTTGATTCAAGGTCTCTTTAAGCCTGTACATCACCAACACAGGTGTAATTAGTTTAGTTTATTCACACATTATTAAAAAATAAACAACAATAAGGCTTGATACAAGGTAAAAGATTGTGCAGGGGAGGTTAAAACGCTTTAAAGATAGGGCGCCTGGGTAGCTCACCTAGTAGAGCGTGCGCCCCATGTACAGAGGCTCAGTCCTTGTCGCAGCGGCTGCAGGTTCAATTCCGAGCTGTGGCCCTTTGCTGCATGTCATTCCCCCTCCCTTTCATGTTTAAGCTGTTCTATCAAAAAAAAGGCCACAAAAAAAGGATCTAAGTAACCCTAGTTACACTAAGCAGCAGCAGTGCCATTGTTGTGTGTGTGTGTGTGTGTGTGATTTCAGAGGCGAGTGGCCCTGGCAGGTGTCTCTGTGGCTCAGGTCTCAGTCTAAAGGAAACCATCCTCTGTGTGGAGCATCACTCATCAGCCCCTGCTGGGTTGTGACGGCCGCCCACTGCTTCAAGAGGTAGGAGACAGCTCCCTCTAACGGTCACCAGTTATCATGTCTCCCTCTCGTTGATAGTCTCACATGGTCCTGTCCAGCTATGCATTAATGAAATCTGTAAATGTTGAAATTTTGTATCCAACATTTATGTTTTTGATTGTTACCGCATAATGTAATAATGTCACCAAAATGGACACACATTTTGGCAGGATTTGTGAATCTGGTCACTCTGTAAACTGTAAAACTTCTTTAGTTGCATTGCTTAGCCTGTACATGTTATTTTTTAACCAAAAATGAAAAGTAATTTGAGTCACTTAAATGTAAAAGTAATTAGGAATCCAATCACTTGTATTCACCTCTTGGCAGTGTTTATAATTTTTATCATATTTTATTTTTTCTGTTACATTTAATAGTCTTCACCATGGGTGTCTATTTGTCAACATGAAATCCCTCCTGAGTTGTTGTAACATTACTTTGTGAGTTATGCATGCCATCTAATATAATGGGTTACATACTAAATAATGGGCATTTATCAAAACTATCATTTCCAAATTTGCTTTGCGTCTCCAGATTTGGCAGAGACCCGACCCGCTACGTGTTGCGCCTGGGTGACTACCATACTGAGGAGCAGGATGACTTTGAACGCACCTTGTCACCGGAACGCATCGTTATCCACAGGAAGTACCGCAGCCAGGGCTGGGAGTACGACATCGCCCTGCTGCGGCTCAAAGGCACAGAGGGCAACTGTGTGGCATTCAACCCTCACACTGGTGCCGTGTGTTTGCCAGAGCCAGGCAGCAAGTGGGAGAAGAGGCCTGCTGCCTGCGTGATCACTGGCTGGGGCATCACAGGTAAAGTCACTGCCTGGACCATCGCATGGCCTCTACGGAATCACATTGTAGAACTTAATTCTTCATCGGTGTGTGCGTGTGTGTGTGTGTGTGTGTGTGTGTGTGTGTGTGTGTGTGTGTGTGTATGTCCGTGTGTGTGCGCGTGTGTGTGTGCGTGTCCGTCCGTCTGTGCGTGCGTGCGTGTGTGTATAAAGGCTGATTTATGCTTCTGCGTCGAATCGACAGCGTATCCCCGCAGACCCCTCTGCGTCACCGCGAACCCCCCTCCGAGCCCTCCGCCGCAGCTCGACGTGTACCTCTAAAAATGCAACGCAGACCGCAAGCACTGTGATTGGTCAACTGGTCCTGTGTGTTGACAGTCGGTGTTTCAAGCAGCCTACTGTTGGGGGTAGCAACATGCTAGTTCACTGACGGGGTTATCAGTTTGTAAAGTGTCTATATGTCAGTAACGTTTTGAAATTAGCACTTCGCCAGCAAGCAGTACTTTGTGGGCAGTTGTGCTAAAGTCTGCTTGCTAACATAACATAAACTGGAAAAAACACCTTGCAAATACCCTCAGCCTTATCGCCCCCTAGCGTTGTGGCGATGAACTGCACCGCGATGCAAAGCAACCCCCGACGCAGAACTCTGATGGGTCACGACGCCATAAGAGCGACGGCGTAGCTACGGCGTGGAGTTGACGCAGAAGCATAAAACAGCCTTTAATGGGAGGGGTTAGGATTTTGATCACATAGCTTTGTTGGGAAAGGGTGGGGGGACTGGTTTTAGGATGTGGGAAAAATTGAGCCCATGATATTGTATTGATGCAATTTTGCACAAATTTGTATTATTCTAAATCATGTGTGCGTGTGTTTGTAAAATTGTATATTCTGATGGTTGTACTTCACCTGCATTGCATATTTATTGTTTTACCTACCTGCCCAGTGAGCGGAAAAAATAAGTTTAATCGTGCATTGTCCCCTTTTAAATGAAATCACATTACATTACATTAGGATTTAATCTTAATGTGTAAGAAATATTTTATCATTAGTATCTAAATCAAACATGATGGCTCATTGACGACAACCAGGCAACAACTTAAAGGAGCATTACATCATTTTGGTATACAGGCCAGTTTGTTGTCAAGCCCAGAGTCAGATGAAGAGATAACAGCTTCATTTCTGTAAGTCCTGCACAGAGATACAGCAGGTCTTCGCAACCCTTTCACCTAGACATTTTATTTATATATTAATAACTACTATGGGCGCCTGGGTAGCACACCTGGTAGCGCATGCGCCCATGTACAGAGGCTCAGTCCTCGCAGCAGCGACCACAGGTTCGGTTCCGACCTGTGGCCCTTTGCTGCATGTCATTCCCCCTCTCTCTCCTCTTTCATGTCTAAGCTGTCCTATCGAATACATGCCAGGAAATCTCAGCCCAGAGTAGTTTTATTCTGCCCAAAACAAGTTTCCTTTTTATTTTGTAAAGAACCATACAAAAGACATTTTATCGCAATTTTTTACAAAAGCTCCCGTGAAATCGGGCATTTTGGGCCGCAACAATCTCAAAAAAAGGCCGCGAAATCCTGGAGGGACTGGTTGCTCTGGTTGGTTGTAGTGCTATTGCTATTGCGTGCAGAGGGAATTTGAAAGACAACCGTTTATCCCTCCCTCGGATTGAGCCCTGCCAATGGTGAGTTCCCAGACCCAACATCTGGATGTGGGTCTGGATTGTCAGGCTACATTAACTAACCAATCGCTTATCATTCGTTCCTCAGTAACTACCTACATTTTTGTGTACCTTATTGTAAAGCCATTATTTGTATTTCTGTTAGATATATTCTACTCAATAATTTCACATTACTATACTCTTGTTTAAATGAGACTTTATTTTTTTTCAGACTCAGAGTACTCCCGGACTCTGCTCCAGGCTTGGGTCCCCCTGCTTCCAGCCTGGAAGTGTAAGAAGCGATACAGTGATCGCTTCACCAGCCGCATGCTGTGTGCCGGGAGCCTGTCGGAGCGCCACCGTGTGGACAGTTGCCAGGGTGACAGTGGGGGTCCACTGGTTTGCCAGGGAGAGGGGGGCCGTTGGGTGCTGACGGGAGTCATCTCCTGGGGTCATGGCTGCGGTAACCCCTCATTCCCTGGGGTGTACACGCGTGTTAGCAGGTTCCTGCGATGGATTGACAAGGTCATCAACAAACCCTACAAGACCTAATAACGGAGAACACTTAGAGTTCTTTACCATTGGCAACACACATTTCTCTTCACTGACATTCAGCTCAGCACAACCCTTTCACCTCACATCCAAAATGCTCCGATGCAACCAAAACACTTACTACACATCTCAGAAGCAACTCTTTTGTCATTTGTCTCCCAACAGCAACACTTGTCCCTTTCTGACCGGAGGGATTTTTGAAGTTCCTAGAACATAACGTTCCTAGAACCCTTTTTTTCTTGTGTTCTGACTGGACCAATTTGGGGATTTTTAAGTCCCTCTGACTGCAGTTCCTGTAACTCTATCAGCTCCTACTTCAGGGCAGGGTCTTTTCCCTTTTCCCTTTTCTGCATAGGAACCCTTAAGGTTGTGACACACCAATCAGATGATCCTCGGCAGAAAAGCCAGTGTGACTGATCAGTCTCCCCGAGTTGGTCAAAAAAATGCCTCGGAACACACCGAAGAGACAAGACGTAATACGTCTCCATAACAGCAGGCGGCGCTAATCTGTAATGTCGGTCAAAAATTAAAACCGGCAGCTGATTGGACGAACGCGTCACGTGGGTCTTGTTTCTCCGGAAATTCAAAGCCAGACTGTCATGGTGGCTTGTTCAGAATACGATCTCATATTTTACTAAAATAGTTCACTGAAACGTGTTTCTGAAAACATTTGAAGAGAGAAATAGGCCGTGCAGTTGCTGAATCTGTCTTCATTTCAGATCAACAAAGGTCAGTTTAAAAAATTTTTGTCAGATTTTGAGAGACTCTAGTCACGCTCATTCCGCTCCCATGTTTCCAGGTTAGCTCTCCACCAATCAGATGGGTCATTTGAGTCTGACTGCCGGCAGTGCCCACCTTCCGATTCAACATGTCAAATTGGCCAAAATGAAGGCCGACGCCCCCTTGACGACGGCACGGAACACACCGAACAGACTCGAGTCACCGACCTCGCCAGACTGTCCAACGGCCGATTATCGGCTTAGTGTCTCGGGCTTTAGTGACCTAGCAACGTCTGAAACACAAACAGTACATATTCTTCACTGTCTGTTGCAATTCGCCTCTGTATGCTAACTCATAAGACAAATTGTTGTGTTGTATGTGGCGCTAAAGTCAAGTGACGATGCTATAAAGACCGTAGTCGTGCTTGCGTCACTCCCTTACCCCTCCTACCAGTCCCTATGGCCACTTGGCCAGTGTGAATGCAATTGGGAAAATCGGTTTTGGGGGAGAGTAGTTAGTAGAACTGTTTAGAAGTGGACTACGTTCCTGTAACTACTTGGTCGGAAAGAGGCTACTGTGTCACTTATTATTACACGATGACCTACAGGAACACTAACAACAGGCAGCATTACACTGTATAATTATATTAATTATATAATTATATTAATTTCATTAGCATGAACCAAGATTCCACTACAACAAAAAGGACTCTTCTTTATTGCATGGTTTGTGCTAGCTCAGTATAACTCACAAAAATGAATCAGAAATGCTCCAATATGCTTCCAAAGGCTATATCTTTTTATGATTGCTATGACAATTTGTTCAATACTTTTAACAACTTTCCTAAACTCTTAACACAGTTAGCACAACATCCGTCTGTGTAGGCTACACAACGAACACAATGGATCTTTACTGTATGTCAGAACAGATAACATCATGTTCTAAACCTATATGCTTAACCCTTGTGTTGTCTTCGGATCAAATTTGATCAGAAATATGTTTTTTTTATTTTTTATTTATACCTTATTTTGATTGCCCAAAAATAACACGGATGGATGATTCCTTACAACGTGCTTCACAAGTACACTTTCATTGAATTTTGGGTGTTTTGTTTAATTTTTTAGCATTTGAGAAAAAAATTTAAAATGTTTCAAAACAGTATCAAACGTTGACCCTTCTGTGATTATCCTTCCTTTGATATTAGTCTAAATAATTCATAATTTCTGTTTTTTTAACTGAAGGATTGGCATTTATTGATCATGAATTCCAAAAATAAGTGTGAAACCAGTGGTAATAGTGTGCTGTTAGTGGTGTTTATACATGGTAGTGAAAAGAAGCGTTAAACTTCAGAAAATGCCCCAAAAACATCTGATAAAAATGTATATTTTTTCAGTTTTGACCCGGGAGGACAACACAAGGGTTAAGTCAAGGTGAACAGCTGTTCATCTTTTGCGGTAACTGTGTCATTTAATTCCAGTAATACAGTCCAAAACTATACTCACTATACATACATACATACAGACAGCTACAGCTATAGTAACAACAGTGCTAGTTGAGTTCTCATCCACCACACCTGCATGCCTGATCCATCCCTGGCAATCTTCTGCAAATGTGTCCAGACATCCAGAAAGGGACAAATGATTATGCGGATGGGGCTCCTAAACTTTGACCGCCATGAGTAAAATAGTTCCACTGTGGAGTTAAGCACTGGGTAGAAAGGTGGAAGAGAAAGTGACTCCATCCTTAGATGGGCAGTAAACCTGTCTGTGACTGGGAGAGATGGTGAAACGCCACATTGTTCCATACAATTACAGAATGGCCCCTTTCCTCACCTTTCACAAGTCTGTCATAGAGCTCATCAGAGAATGAACACAGGCGCTCAGTGATGTACAGTATGCCCCAATTAGGAGTTAATACATTTTTATTTATTTTTGTATTTATTTTTAGATATAGATGTGGCTGAGCAAGCTTGAATGGTAGGGTTTGAACGTACATTTAACAGTTTTTACTATAGTATGTTACCGTGCAAAATGGAGTGTAAATACGCAGAGGTTTGGTGGTTAAGTTAGAGTGAGAAAACAGTTCATGAGTTTTGAAAAGGTGTGGTCATTGAATGCATTTTGTGGCGAAGGATGAAAAGTGATCCATAGTTCAGTGCACACTGACTTCTGTTGTGCTGACTGTAGAAAGAGTTCAGAGAAATGCGTGTTACCAGGTGTAAAAACTAAAACAATAACCAGTGTTATTTAGTTAATTCAGGGCTCGTGGCAGGAAGTGTGTATCGCCCATTAGTTCTGTGTTGTGCCCAGGGGTGATTCTAGGATCAGACCTTTAGGGGGGCTCAGCCTTGCAAAAGTGTTGACGGGGTTACAGGTGCATAGCATTGGCGACAGACACACAGGATAATAAACCTGTTTTATGCCCTTTGAACCTGTACATGTCCTCTGTCACTAACAGACAAGTTCGAAAACTCTCACTTAAAGTACTAAAATACATTTCTTTTTTTTAAGTTTTTATTATAATTTTTAGGGGGGCTGATATGAAATTTAGTGGGGCTTGAGCCCCCTTAAAAAGGGTCTAAAATAGCCAATGGTTGTGCCTCCTGCACTCCTACACTAATCCATATATGCCGTTGTATTATATTCTCGCAGTGTGAACAAATGCCAAATGTCCACATAGCACATGACACCTGTATTGTGTCATACTTTGAGGAGAGCCCCTGATGAGCGTACAGCAAAGTGGTAAAAGGTTGCTTAGTTTAATGATCGGTTGTAGATTTGACATTTTGCCAAACTGCAATATGGCTGGACAATACAGATCTTTATGGGTCCAGAATTCTGGACCTGATTTAAAGTGGACCAGTGGAAAAACCTGCCTGAACCCAACATGCATGAATACATTTTTGATTCATCTATGGGTACCATTCCGGATAGAGAATAGTACCCATCCAAACGGGAAATAGGGAATAGAGAAAGACATATTGACACACAGGCTACTAGCAACCAAGTTAACCCATGAAGACATCTACTGAGTACATATGACACAGTTAGATAGTGCTATACTAAGCCAGTCAGGTGAAAAGGTGAATGCCATTGCACTAGAATTGCATGCCTTACAATCACAGGGTTGTCTGTTAATGAGAAGGCCGGAGCCAGTGAAAGGATGACAGTAATGGTGATACATATATGATACCGAATACTGACATTTTATATCTTTTATTAACATTCCAAGTGTGCATCTCTGAACCAAAACCACTGGTCAAACCATAACTCATTATTATGCTAACCATTAATGACATCAAAATGTATTGCTAAAATGTAACTAATTACAGCTCCTTATGATAACATTTACTGTCTACGACTCTACAGTACAAAGTGTAAAATGTGCAAGACTATTGATAGGCTGTCTACGTACACATGGCTTAGAGAGGCTTATAACCAAGGCTGACCATTAGCAATCAGCAAAACAGGCAACTGCTCTGGAGCCTGCAAAAGCCTCAGCTTCACTGTTTGGCAAGTGGTTTTTGGGTGATTTGATTTACTGTGTTTGGGAATATGTATATTATTAAAGGGTAACTACCGTTTTTTTCAACCTGGACCCTATTTTCCTATGTTTTTTGTGTGTAAGTGACTGATGGGAACACCAATCTTTGACATTGGTCCAGTATTAAGCAAGATCGCTGCAGTCGGCAGCGGCGAAACAAGCTACAATGTAAGTTAATAGGACAATCATTGTCCAGCTTGTAGTTACCTTCACAAAAGTGCTCGTTTTGCCGCTGACAGACTCAGATTAATATTCTAAGTGTCTGACAACATTATGGAAAGGATCCCTTCAGAGATAGACCTTTAAAACCTCTTTGAGACCTTTCTGTTTAACCAGAAACAGCTCTGAAGTCACTAGTGCTAAACCCACCAGACTCCATTTAAAAAAACAACACTTTTAGCGTGTATAGATCCAACATATTTTGTTGTAAATCGGTAAACTATGTGTTTATTTCAGCCAAAACTAGAGTTGTGATGGTTGGAAAAGTGGAAAGACGACTCAAAATGGTATTTATAGTTTTATTTTGTTTTTGTCGACTTTGAATGAAGTGTATTTTACGATGCTAAAATTACTGTTTATCTTGTCTTGATGTCCTGTCTTGGAGAGGGTCTAAAATGTGTCAAAATATAGATTATCTCAGCTGATATTGTGCTTAGGTAGTGGATAATCTGAAATAAATTTGTATTTATTTCTGAAATACTGTACATGTTTACAACTGTAGTGTATAAGGTATACTTTTTTGTGTTCTGTTCTGCATTGGCCAATGCAATTTTTCGGTTTTAATTTATTTGGAAAAACACATCTATGTTGACTTTGTTAAGCTGTATTTATTAGTGTCCATTTTAACATGGTTACATTCCACTATGACGCTAGAAAGAACACTGCTGGGGCGTTAACAGAATGTATCTCAGACACCTAACAGAGACTAGCTGGCTAGTCTATTCTAAATTGAAGCCTTTTGTTCATTTTGTAGATACCATTTAAAACATGTCTCAAAACAAATGATTACATTTTCGGAAGGCTTGTATCATGTGGATGCGACAGCGTTGTTGTCATTATTTCTCGAATTCCTCATGGAGGCGACAGAAAGTACGCACTATAGCTTTAACTTAATGTAACTGTTCTCCCACGTTCTCCAACATAAAGTTGCTGAAGGGGTGATAGAATGATGATATAGGGTATTTCACACTGTACCTTAAGGTCTCCTAATAGGGTATGTAACATTGATTGGGCTGAAAATGGCCCGGGTGTTCTATGGGGCCTAATGCATCCCTGTGGAATGGCTCTATTTGCAGCGAGAGCTTTTCTTCCAAATATGGTATGCTCATGAATATTTAGATGAGCTGCGCGCTGATTGGTTGAGCGAAGCATATACACATACAGTGGAGAAGAGACAGCAGGTCTCATATTTCAGACACTGCAATGTTATACATTGTTCGTCTGCTATTTCGTTACTATATTCACTTCTGACACTTTTTTATGCGAGAAATCAACTATATAAAGCTCAAATATGGGCTGTTTTATGAAAACTGATGGCTAATTGCAAATTTTGTCCGACTGTGAGTTCAGGAGCTCGGCAGGCTAACGTGACTGTCCTTTCACAGACCCCGGGAACACTTTCGGCATGACTATAGTATATTTACAGTTTGAATTTCGTCACGGCATGTATACCACAGCTACCATAAGGCCTTAAAAAGCTAATTCTTTTGTCCGATTTCAATTTAATGCATTTTTGTGAATTTCAGAGGTCTCGTTAGGAGGAGGCTAGGTAGCTCGGGGAAATAAACGCCTCTTGTCTGCGAGTCTCATTGATAGAGCCCGCGGTGAGCTGGACGGCGCTCTATCAATGAGACTCGCGGACAAGAGGCGTTTATTTCCCCGATCGTTTATTTAAATAACTCAACACACATATCCATTATAAGATTAACTGGAACCTGTGGTAAGAGATTGCGGGCGTAACGAGCTCGCTGACCGAGCTCTCACTCACACACACCGGCCATTTAGCAGGAAGAGGGGAGTTGCAGGCCAGCTCCGTCAGGGCCTTGGCGTTTGGTAGCCCAGTAACCCAGAAACGGTTGCCGGCCGTGACAGAGCTCCATCTGGCTCACAGCAGGCCGGGGTCTGTGAAGGAGGACAGGCCGGGCGGCGAGGCAGCAACACAGGCAGCACTGGCCGCTGAACTCAGACACACAGTCGGACAAAATTTGCAATTAGCCATCAATTTTCGTAAAACGGCCCATATTTGACCTCTACGTAGTTGATTTCTCGCATGAAAAAGTATCAGAAGTGAATTTAGTGATGACATAGCAGACGAACAATGTACACAATTTCTGAGATCTGGGTGACCTAGACTCACAAGACAAACTGGTCCCAGATCAGTCAGTGGCCTATGTAAATGTTGGGGTGTTACAAAGATAGAAGGTAGAGCCAAATCAGGTAGGAGTTGAGGAGTTGACGTCAGCTTCGTTGAGATTTGCCCGTTTTCAGCAGCAGTTTCAAATTGTGAGATTTGCAGAGGAAAGAGGTATCAATGGGATTTTGAGCTTCTATGTATGTCCTAGTTACCCTCCAAACTGTCGTTATTCAACTATGACAAGGTAAAATCGGTTTAACATTCTATCACCCCTTTAATGACACACAGGCCTTACAGGAAAGGGATTACTGCCTTATAAATGCTGGAAGACTTTTAATGTGAAACATGAAGCATTACGTTTGCAATAACAGTAGACAGCACATTAACACAACAATGTGTTATGTTAACAATATATTTAGTATTATTTGCCTTCTTGCTATGGTATCAATAACACACGTTAAGGCACCGATAAAAGAAACAACTTAAACACAGAACTAGTTGCTACTCAGACACAAAAGAATCCTTTTATACATTGGTAATAATAGAATACATCTAAATTGAAAATGAACGATGAACTTCACATAGTTATGATACTGTCTGGAAAGCACATACAAAACATTTTGCTGGGTTTATACCCAGGAGAATTCTTTCCTCTTTATTATCTATCAAATCACCTCACAGAAACAGTACGTGTCCCCATTTCCTGTTTCTGACAGAAAACGTAGTAGCATCTGCCTAAATCATTGTTCAACACTTGGCTGGTTAGTCTTTTTCCAAAAGAGTGCAATTAGTCATTTAGCATGCAGAAAACTAAGATTTACCGTTAGTTGCTCCCTTTGAATAAAATGGTGTTCCTCTGGATACGACCCTGAAATAAAACATTTAGGATCCATGTTGTCACTGGTGTAGTCTAATGTATTGTAGTGGGTATACTGTACTGTACAGTATATATATATAGGCCAGACTCTGCCTTTGGGGAAGAGGGGGCCGTATAATAGTGGGGGGTCTGGGTGTCCTCCCCCAGGGATGTTTTGAGCATCAAAGACTTCATTTCCTGTATTCGGATACACTTTTATGCACCAATTTACGGTGGAAATACCTATTTATGCTATGTGAAGAAGAAAAACACAGATGACAATTTAAAAATATATCAAAAATATAATGGAAAGTATGTTGTTGCGTGTCATTGGGCATCTTTAAGTGGGTATATGGAAATCCTGGAGCTTTCTTAGTGGATATACTGCACATACCTGCGTATCACGTAGACTACACCACTGCTTGTTTTTAAAAAATAGCTTCATTGTATTTTTTCTGCATTGCCAAAGTGAGACTAACAATGTCCTCTTCACTTCTGAGCATTTAGTGCATACATCTGGAATGTTTCTAGGTTAATTTATTGATTTCTTTTTAACCGGAGTAACATGTTAATCTGAGTCGAGTAATTACTGACTGAGCATGAGCATCAGTGCAGTCAGATTTTCTCCATTGTTATATCAGGAACTGTTGTTGGATGTTGAACACGTGTGAAAAAAGACTAAAACTACAGTAGCTGGAGTTTTTATTTGAACCAGTGCATGATCTGCTAACCTTGTTGTATTTTAAATAGTCACTGTACAGTAAAAGTGTGAGAAATGCTCATGACTCCTTATTTTGCACCTATAGGCTCCTCAGCTGGAGCTTATACACTGACAACACTTCCAGCTGATCATATCAGTGTGTCATACATAATAAAATGTATGACACACTGGTATCAGATCAGTACTCGGTATCGGCCGATACGCAAGTTCAGGTATCAGAATCAGTATCGGGAAGCAAAAAATGGTATCAGACCATCTCTACCTATTAGTACTTTTATGTTTATACTTAAGTAAAAGATCTGAATAGGGTACTTCTTCCTTAAAAGGTAACTACCGTGTGTTTTGTTGTGTATGTTTTTGTGTCTAAGTGACTGATGGGAACAACAATCTTTGACATTGGTCCAGTATTAAGTAAGATCTCTGCAGTCGGCAGCGGAGAAACAAGCTACAATGTAAGTTAATAGGACAACTGTTCAGCTTGTATTTACCTTCACAAAAGTGCTTTTTTTTGCTGCTGACAGACTCAGATTAATATTCTAAGTGTCTGACAACATATTTTTTTTAATGTGTATGTAACCGGGCCCAATAGAGGGCTTAGCCAAAAATGTAGCAATGTAACAGTCGACAACAATGAACTCCCCTCAATACAAACATAAAACCCGCTCGTAAAGAACATACAGATAAGTTAAAATTAATAAAACAGGTAAGCTAAATAAGTAAGTGTAAAACTCAGACTGGCAAAACAGCAGCGGCGCTGCGCCCTGCACGGACAGAAAAAAAACAAAGGTCAATGTCTGTCCTGGCATGGCAAAAACACACAGTAAGAGTGACAAACAAAGCAAACGTACCTTGGCTGTCTCCTCCAGCGAACCCGCAAACCACAGAGCGTAAATGTTGGACCACAGAACACACGAGGCACACCAGGCAGCGACAACAGCAGACAAAGGGAAAGTCGGAGCTTACCGGACGGGCATTTATTTCCGTGTGTCTCACGTGATGTCTCACGTGACAATGTACTTAACCTACTGGTTACATGTAAATAAAGGAACAAAGAACAAACAAACACATCACAATGTATATAAAACAAATATTGGAAAATGGGTCAAAAGTCATGGACCAGGAGTCAGTGGACAGCCAGAGAAAGATGGAGGGCATTCATATCTGACACCAGACACGGTCTTGGAGGCAGCTGTTGCCATCTTGACTTGAGTTCTGTACTTATAACATAATGACAACTGGAAGTGCTGTTAAATGGCTCGCAAGCCTGTAACCTAGTGCCTCTCCCTATGTGCTGCATTAAAGCTTTAGTGCGTAACTTTTTGATATTAATGAACGTCCGTTCCATTCAAGCCATTGCCAAATGAGTTGCTACAAAGCTAATGAAGACTATCAGCTCCACACAACTCTCTCTGGATTTCTCAGTCTGACTATGTTCAGAAGATTGTGGCGTCCGGTGACTTTCCCGCTCAGAAACTGGAGTGAAGATAATGACCTCTTCTGAAGAGTCCATCATGTTTTTTTAATCCTCCGTGTCCTCCTTGGCTACTAGCAACTGCGTGGAGGAGGGGTGGGGGGGCAGAGCATGATCACGGAAGGCTTGTATCATGTGGACGCGCCGACAGTGTTGTTGTCATTACTTTGAATTCCTCATGGGGGCGACACAAACTACGCACTATGGCTAACGTAAAATATGTGACCTGGACTTCCCTGTGTGAATGCAACCTTTTTTTTGAGAGACAGGAAAGAGAGAGAGAGGGCGGGGGGGGGGGACTCGGCCTGGATACATGGTGTGTGCTCTCTACCAGGTGAGCTACTAATGTGCCCCATCCCACAGTGTTTTTTAAACAGAGCAGTAGACTGTTCATTAGTGTTCAGTGTTTATAATATAAGCTTTAGTGAACAAAATATATAGTCAATAATAAAAGCAGTAAGACCTCTTACGTTCTGACTAATTGTTTCATCTTCTCAAATCCATCCCTCAAATGAGAAGAATTTGACTGTATCAAATGCTTTGTAACAGTGAACCATTGTCAACACTGTTGCTTCTTATTTCTATATCTTCAGTGTTATTGTATTTAATATTTTTGCAGTGGTTCTCATCCTGACCCCCAATGGGGTTGCAAGATCATTTCCAGGGGTTGGCTACATGGTTGTGGAGAAAAAGAAAAAGAAAACATAAAAAATGAAATCATATCGCCTGTACAAGTGATATAGTTTGTCTTAACCCTAACCCTTACCCTTTTATTGAGTGTATTTTTGCGAAAGAAAAAGTGTTTCATGTTCATAAAAGAACACACAAAGAACATGTGAAAACATGTAATTTTCAGGATATCGTTCCTGCTCAGAGGCCGTCTGCAGACAGGATATCTGAAATAGCAATCATTAGGATTTATCTGATATCACATTGGCAAAATAAAACCTACAACAGGTTTAACACAAGGATAAAGTACAATGCATACCGATGTCAGCATTTTGTTCATAAAAGAAGACCACAGAAAGCACATACAAGAATGGACTGCATTTATATAGCGCTTTTGCTAGTCTTAGCGACCATTCAAAGCTCTTTACATTATAGGCAGCATTCACCCCATTCACACTCGTATTCATACACGTATTCATGAATACACTGACCGAGGCTACCGTACAAGGTGCCACCTGCTCATGAGATAAACATTCACACACATGTACACACCGATAGCTCAGCATCGGAAGCAGTTTGGGGTTCAGTATCTTGGTCAAGGACACTTCGACATGTAGACTGCAGAGGCTAGGGGATCAAACAACCGACCTTCTGATTGGCAGATGACCGCTCTACCTCTTGTGCCAGAGAAATGCATATATGTATCTTTCAGGAATCGCTCGGACAGCAGCTGGCTTGACCACCATTTATCTCTTACCGGCTCACGGTACTGCAGTGCTGTTCCAGCGGGTCAGACAGTTGCTGTACAGCAGACCGGCGTTGACAATAGTGCTCCCACTGCCTAGCTAATTGCTGTAGCTCTGCACTGCGCACTACCTGGGTCCATGAAAGATCAGTGCTCATACGGAGCTCATACTGCTAACCAGTGGATCACAAAGCCCGCAGAATCCCAGCCCGCGCAGCGTGCAGTGCAGCATGCAGAGCAGAGCGGCGGTGAGTCGTAAGTCATAAACTTTGAAACGTTGGTTCTGCAGTTCCTTCATTTCCTGTGGAGTCAACAAGTGGAAATACAGACAGCGCCACTCTGCCATTTGCAACCCATTTGTTCCTCCGTGGTCGGAGGGTGTATTATTCTCAAATCTTAAAGTTCTCATATTATGCTTTTTGGCTTTTTCCCTTTCCTTTATTGTGTTATATATCTTTTTTGTGCACCTTATAGGTTTACAAAGTGAAAAAGTCCACCCACAGGGACTTACCATCTCCAACAGAAAACACTGTTCACAAACTGCTCCAAACAGCTCTATTGTAGTCCAGCCTTTACTTCAGAGACAAACGTGGTCACTTTGGAACACACGTTATAATGCTCGCCTAGCTGCTAGCATGGCACGCCCTCATACTCTGCTTCTGACTGGCTAGTAGTCCTTACCTAGGTACTGTCAGGACACGCCCTCATACTCTGCTTCTGACTGGCTAGTAGTCCTTACCTAGGTACTGTCAGGGCACGCCCTCATACTCTGCTTCTGACTGGCTAGTAGTCCTTACCTAGGTACTGTCAGGGCACGCCCTCATACTCTGCTTCTGACTGGCTAGTAGTCCTTACCTAGGTACTGTCAGGGCACGCCCTCATACTCTGCTTCTGACTGGCTAGTAGTCCTTACCTAGGTACTGTCAGGGCACGCCTTCATACTCTACTTCTGACTGGCTAGTAGTCCTTACCTAGCTACTGAGCATGTGTGGCTCCCAACAAAGATGAACAGAAGTGAGAGGTCTCACTCTGTAGCTAAAACAGAGAGCTCAACACACAGGGTGAAAAGAGGAGCTGCAGCAATGTGCAGTATGACAAAAAGATGGTATTTTTTGAAAATTAAACCATGTAAACCTATTCTGATATAACCTCTAAATACAATTATGAACTTTCATGTTCATAATTGTATTTAGAGGTTGTACCAGAATAGGTTTACATGGTTTAATTATCAAAAAAACACCACATTTTTTTGTTGTACTGCACATTGCTGCAGCTCCTCTTTTCAAGTGAGCATAATATGAGCACTTTAAAATCCTGTCAACCATGCTGCCACCTACCATCTAAAGTTATCAAGTGCAGCCCACACTTAATCCCTCACCATACTGTCACAGCAGTAACACAAAAGTAATGCATTTAAAGCCCATGTTGCAGGTTAACCACCACTGTCGATTAATGGGTACAGTGTTTCCCACAGATTAGAAAGCAATTTGTGGTGTGGTGGGTGGGGGGGAATACTTATTTTCGTAACAATCAAGTATCAAAAACTTAGGAGGACACGCTGTTGGATGCTATAGAGGGTTTTCACCGACGTCACGTTCTGGGCGGTAACCTGGATGCGCGGCCATATTGGAGGCACTCGGTGTAAAGAACTGAATGGAGTAATGGAGTATTGTGCACTTTGGATACTTTAATACTTTATGTCTAAACAACAGAAAAGCTCATCAAAACGCGTCCAAGATGCAAAGGCATGGAAGGACTTGGACCACAAAAAAGGCACGATAGTTCGAGAAATTACGGTTTACTGGCGGTGCAGATCCCTACAAGTTGGCTCCCTCTTCTTGGATCCATGGTGACCCGGTGAGTCTTCCTTCAGTTGCATATCCCGATATAGTCAACTACCTGGTGTTCTCGCCGAGCCCATACACAGGGGAAGACCTTAAATCCTACAAAAGTTTGGAGGCCTATAACCAGATGGTGTGTGGATGGGTGAGGGAGACGCAGTACCAAGTCATCAACGACCAATGTGTTGTGAAGGCCAAAGTAAGTAATGCAATAACGTCTTTAATCAACCTAACCTTAACTGTATGATATCATTGTGATACTCAAGATGTAGCCAAGTGACTCTCAATAGTTTTTTTTCATTTCAAAGACTGAACGAGACAGAGTTTTCCCTCGTAGATCCTGGTTGAGCTTTGCCAACCACAAGCGCCTCCTTTCCTCTGATAACTTCTGGCATTCCTCTCCCTGGTTTTTAATAACTTTTGGAAGTCGATAATATTCCAAATGTTTTTCTCGGTCTGACCTATTGGTACAACCTAAAACACGGCAATAATTAACCATTTTCCTTGACGCCGTTCGGGATCTACTTCAGTGCCTGTGCTTTGTTGTGATGCGGAGTACCTCCAACATGGCGACTTCTGGTCTGATGACGCGTCGTGAAAACCCTCTATCCTCCTTTCCTACTCTTTCTTCAATGCCTAACTAATCTATCTCTTTCTCTCCCAGTGACCCTGTCTTTCTGCTTGAGCAGCACTGGTTGAAGCCCGAAAATATTGTAAAGAAATGAATAACCTAACTAATTCCACTGGTCGGACTGCTCAGCTCTGTTTCAGACTGATACCGCTGGTTCAGGCTGGTTCTCATCCTCAACACGTGCCTTTTTCAGCCTTTTTCAATAATCATGTGGATTGAAGCAGCAAACATTCAGTGTAAGAGTAAAAAAAATGACATAACATTGTTTATAATAAGTTTATTTGATTCACAGCTGCTACATATAGTGTTTTGACCTCGACAAACCAACTGCATTTTACCGCAAACTTGCTCTAAAGCGGGCGCAATCGCTTGTTTGCTAAGAGTCGGGTCGGGACTCCAACATTAACACACTGACAACATTGTATTCAGAATATAAAATATTTTTGATAGCACTTTTTAATGTGTGATTGTGTAAAGGTGTTCACGAGATACCGACCTTTCGTGAACTTGTGAATTTCACCAGCCGTCTTTCTCTCGTTTTGATGGAGCCAGACGCTGTGTGCACGGAGGGGAGGGGCTGTTTGTGTATCTGTGTGTGTGTGTATGTGAGAGAGATGCGTGAGCGACAGAGTGACGGAGGGGTGCAGGGAAAGGAAATTCAGCTGAACGAATACGCTGCGTGTTTTAAATAGCGTTAAAAATAAAAAAATGAATAACGAAACGCAATATGTGGCGGCCGGTGTTGATTGTATGGCGCACCGCCACAAATTAGTCTACGTGTGGGAAACACTGGGGTACATAAAGCACTCAAGATATGTATATCATTTTAAAAAATGTCTCAAAATGGTGTTAACGCAATTCGGTGATGACGTCACTTTGGGGAGACTAGCCTCAGCCTAGTATTAGAACTATGGCGACTGACTGGGATGAGGAAGAGGTGGCAAGAACCACTAATAACACGTATTATGGCCCGCAGCCGTATCCTTTAGAACCTGTCAGACATGAGATGGCAGCAAGCAAGTTAAATGGAACCCGTAACTATGCAGAGCCGTTTAGGCCATATATCAAGAATGCATGCACATACTCCACTTTTACCTCGCGCACACACATAAAAAGCATGCACATACAACACTATCTCACGAACATATACACATACACACCAATTTCACCATGCACATACACATAAAAAGCCTGCACGTACAACATATACATAACAACGTAACGTCTGTATTGCTTTTTATTTTACCAAGCAAATTGCAAAACGTATAATTGTATAATATGTTAATATTAATTTGGCAAAATTGTGTTTCTAGTATTTGTGTATGTATGGTCTTATGGAGCCCATGTATAACAATAAGAACATCAACATAAACTTAAGGCACCGAAACACCAGTCTACTCACATGTTTCTGAACACACCGGTGCATGGATGACTGACAGATGGAAACGATTGCAATTTACATCAATACGATATGTCTCAGCCACTTTCTTCGCTATACTAAAAAGGAAACACACTGGCTGGTATAGGCCTACTGGTGTTTTATCTCTACCCAAACAAGGGCGCTGATTGGCTGACCTCGCCACCCCGACTATAAATGACCAAGTCCAGAATATGAATCGACTCATGTAATATCCTTCTAATCATACAAATTATGAAAGGTTCTATTTCATAATTAGCCTAACACATTTTCTTTTGATTTTTATGCATTTTCCTCATAATATTTCTGTAATTTTAATTTGTGGTATTGCTACTTTCACTTAAGCTAAGGATCTGACAACTGCTCAGATAATATGGCCCATACTCACCTTGACAACAGGGTACATTTATGCAGTGTTCCTCAAGTAATGTGGCCAGTTGCTTTTAGATCAGGCCATTATTTATGGAGTAAGGTCATTTAAATAAATCAAAAGTCAAGAATCTAAATGTCCAGAGTCTGGTTTGAACTGTCGCTCTACATGACGGTATGACTGGGTGTAACCTATTCGGTTTGTTGACACCTCGCATGACTGTACTCTTTTCCACCCGAGCTGAAAGCCATCTGACCGACTGCCTGTGTACCGTGTAGAGCTGGCAGCCGGAAGGTATGATCAGCTGATGGAGGAGGAGCTGCGAGAGAGGTGAGCCATCTTCCCCCGGCAGAGTGAGAGAGCCTGGACGTGAGGGATACGGGAAATCATCTGGGGATCCCGGTGTCATTTAGAGGCAAAGACGATTATAAGAGGCCACTGACAACCAGTGTCAGTCGGGAAGGAGGATATCTGAAGGACTCATCAGAATTTCTGCACCAGAGCTGACTGAGGAATATCCCAGATTTTAACGTCAGAGAGGAGGCTCTTATACTAATACAAAGAAAGGAAAACATTGAGCTAGGAGCGGGGATTAATATCGAAATATGAACCGTATGTGACCTAAGAAAATGCAAAAGTCCAGAAGATTTGCGATATAAATAAGCATGTAGTCCTTACAGTACGAAAGGTGTATAGCATCACCAGTAAATGTAAACAAACAGCTATTCAAGCTAGCTGAAGTTAGCCGATTGCATGGTAGCTTTCTAGTGCTAGCTAATACATATAGCTTAGCTAATATAAGGTAGTTGTATCGAAGCAGAGCGAAGGTAAACCGACCTGAAGAAACCTGTCGTCGGTTTAAAACTAAATCTAACCTCAATATAGTCGTCTGCAGCGGATGACAGTCGTTTGTGGTATCACAGTATGCAGTTATTAGCATAATTAGCCGTTCAGCTAACCTCGGCTAAATGTTTTGCATTAGCAGCCCAGCATAAGAACATAAACTAGCACACTAAATGTAGAACAAAGAAGACATTTGGCAATACTAAAGCGACGTGTGTTTTTGACACTGACTCGTTTAAAATATGTTGCTGTGAGAAAGATTAAACACTTTCAGGATTTGGTGTAATTTAACTGTTAATACTACATTAGATAATCTAGCTAGCTAGATACCCAGTGTAGTTTACCAGTGTTGATTGGCTGGAAAGAGTAGGACGCCGGGATGAAGGAAAACAACTGACTTCTTAAAGAAAACAATTGACTTCTTAAAGATTTAATCATATCCCTAGCCAGCGTTGTTGCAACTCTATGTGCATAACGTTAGTGGGTGGACATTTTCAGTTTTTCACTCCATACTCTTCGGTCTGTTTGACAGTAACTTTAACAATACTTAGATGGTGAGTTTGGCTCGTTTGTCCTCTCAGCGGCAGCAGTCGTTAATAGTACGTTACAGTCAAATAGACGACCGGGCCTGCTGTTCATAGTAATAGGCTGTAAAGGGAGCTACAACTCAGCCAGGCAGCATGAAGGGAATTGTTAAATCGGTCTAAATGACTAGTAGTTTGATTTGAATATATAAGAAACCACCTCTAAACATAGGAAAAGTTAAGTAAATATACTTTTTAATTGTAGTTTTGTTGTGTACAGACTCCTACGGACTATTTAAAGTAGACCACCGCATTGTCAGTTTGTATTATGTAGCTGTGTTTGAGGGCCCAGCGGTAAGCCTCTCAGCTGTGTTTTGGTTGCTAGTGGCCTCCCCTCCCCCAGTCTTGAGACTTGATTCTCCCCGAGTGTTGGACACTGTCCGCCGGGATTCCCCTTGCTTTTTTTTTTTTTGGATTGAAGAAAGGCCGTGGCCTCAAGTCGCAGTCCGCTGGACTCCGAAGCAGTTAAAAAGTGGATGTAATGGAACTGATGTTCGCCGAGTGGGAGGATGGGGAGAGGTTCTCCTTCGAAGACTCGGACCGGTTCGAGGAAGACTCTCTGTGCTCCTTCATCTCAGAGGCCGAGAGCCTCTGTCAGAACTGGAGAGGATGGAGGAAGCAGTCCGCTGGACCCAACTCTCCTACTGTCAAGATTAAAGGTTGGACAAGGATTTATTTGTGCACACACACACACACACACACACACACACACACACACACACACTTCCATTCATTTTAAATACCTTGAAATATTCCGTGTGAAAGGCTTTACTGAAGTTAATTACAACAGGGTTAAAGGTCATGGTCAGTATTACCTGTTGCTCAAACCTTTATATTGTTCTAACGTACAGATCAATTGGAGTAATACAATGGAGAAACATGCTGGTTAGTGTTGTACTATTCCAAACACTGGCTGTTGCTGATGTCTATGTTTCAAAGCAGGACAGAGAGATTAGTCACTGACCTTTTTTGGACTTTGAAAAGCATAGTGGCAGTTTTTCACAAATTAACCCACAAACTACTACTCCAGTCACAATCTCAAAGTCATTTGGAAGAGCACTTGTGCTGTGTATTTGAATGATTATATGGTTTGTAGTGACTAGTCAGCATAGTGTGTGTGTATGCTCCCCTCTGAGGTGATTCTCCCTAAACTCCTCTATGTTCTTGTTTACTTAACCCATCAACAGGCAGAAAGCCATGTGCTACAGGAACGGCAACCGGTGAAAGTGAATGACACTAGCTGCTTTTACATTCAACTACATTTTATTTATAGCGTCAAATCATAACAGAAGTTATCTCTAAGTTAGTGTCGTATTGCCAGACCTTCCTCCACAGCGCTGGGGAGGAAGGTCTGGCTAGTCCACACAACATTCCTGGATGGGAGAAAAACGTGCTCTGGTTTATTGTCATTTCTTTAAAGCAATCACAATCGTCTTGGGCGGCGCTAAGCGCCGGACGCAGCCACGGTGCCTCTGCAAAATAGTCTCGGGAAGGAACTTGTTTTGGTGGAACGTGTGCACGTCGAGTCTGTGATGAGAATTCAGATAAATATAACGTCATTGTTGGTTCTAGCACGGAGGATGTTTCCTGAATCGACTGGAGTTTAGAATGCCAACACAAAGAAAGTGGAAGGTGAGGGACATCCGGCCGAAAACGAGGGACATCTGGAACTATCCCGTAAATGAAACGTCTCTGACATAGACCATCTTTAAATGAATAAAAAAAGGGTATACACACAACTTAAAACTAGGGTTGGGTACTGAACCCCGGTGCTAATACAGCACCGGTGACTAAATGATAGCTGGTATCTACCGGACCGAATAGCAACACGGATTTCGGTGCCTCATTTCGTTGCCACTTAAATGCCTGCGCTGCTCTCTGATGCTCCGAAATGCCGTATTTCTATCCCAATGGCTTTAACGAGTTCACCTGCAACTCCCAGACCGCAAGACGGTCTGTTTCTCTCTGCTGTTGTTTTTCACAGTGAGCCTAACATTAGCGACGTTAGCGCTTGTTAAGGCCCTGACACACCAAGCCGACGGCCGACGACTACCGCTGCCGACAGCCACCTGTGGCGTCGCCTCTTGTCGGCCCCCGTCGCCTTTGTCTGGGCCAAAAATTAGCACTGGAACACACCGCACAGACTACAGCTGACCGCCAAGTACCACGTACGTTTTGCGCATGCGTGCAATGAAATAACTCCCCATACCAGCAGGCGACGGTAATTTATTCATCATTCAGCAACACAAGGGAAACCGGATACCTTTGCTATGATATCCACAACAAACGGCATTTGCTCTAGACAGCAGCGGCAGAACCGAACAGAGTCTACGGTCCCTCTGCTTCACTCCCCGCCGGGAAGACGGCGGTACTGGTACGGGCTGTCATCCGTTTTCTCGGCAAAGAAGTCTCCCTACAGTGGAGGGACCGAATGGCCCGCTACTGGCCCTGTTAGCTAACGCTAGCTTGCTTCTTTCCTCCACCCAACATGCCTTTATCAAACACTGGTTACCTTAAAATAAGCCAAACAAACATGTCACTCATCTGGCGATAACAATGTGCTTTAACGAGATTTGACAGGAGCGTGTGAATGAAACATTAAGTTCTTACATTTTACTAATTTAGAGGCTGGCTGGTAAGCTAGCTTGCTTTCTTGCTAGGGGCTGATTGTTTAGCGGTGCAGAGGGCGCAGAGAGAGCTCTATTACTGTCTTAATATTAAATATCACGGTGTAGGATATTTGTTTATTAACATTAGTTTATTTTGTAATGTGTAGGTATGTAGAGATCTTTTAAAAGACATGTGCCTAAAGTAGTTATGTATATCTCGTCGTATGCTACGTTTGCCATCTTATGGACATAATGTGCAAAAATAGTTATTCCAATAGTTCGAACCTGTGTGTTTTTAGAAGGAACATTCAAACATAGTCTTTGACAGCTCTCTGTGTATTGGATTGATCGGATTGTTGAAAGCCGTGCCTGTGTTTACATCTCTCCTCTCTCACTCTCCGGGCAACCCAACCCCCACTTGCTCCCTCATGGTCTCGGATTGCCAGACCTATGTCCACAGCACTGTGAAGACTCAGTAACGCGAGCTATTTAAATTAGCTGGATACATGGTTAAACATCATTTGCTCGCCGTGTGTACTTCGTCCACAGCAATCCCACCAATCGTTCCCAAAACGTCCCAGTCAGAGATTAAATGCTGTAAACATATTCTTTGTCAATCTTTACAATCATTCATTGAAGCAGGTCTGTCTTATTGCACGTTCCAAAACTCAGCATGTGGCTAGGTAGCCAGAAGTTTGTTGCTAGTTCCCGTAGCAAAGGGATTTTGAGAAGGACAACACAAAGAGAGCGGAAGGCATGTCAGGCTTTATACTTCTATTATCCAGACTAGCGCCCATGCACAATGGAGGGAGACACAGCACCACATTGGGCTACAGTTTTAGTTGTTTATTTGCACAGCTGTATATTTTGTTAAGAAAGAGAGGAAAACCTGTAGTTGTACCAGTGTTTTTGTTGGTAAAGTTCCCTTGGCGAAAAACACTGAAGGTCAGTAGTTAACGGATGCAACTCTAACTTCAGTTCTATGAGTAGGAGTGGGTGAGAGATGTGACCCATGGCTATCATAGTTTATTAAAATGCAGCGCAGTGACAACACACATTTCATACACGAGAACTATAACGGCGATGGCCTGCACATTCATCCCGCGCTGGACTCGTTCATGTGAGTCAGCCCTCACTCTGTGAGCAGAGAATCCAGTCTGCAGTGTAGTTCAGACACTTCACTGATAAACCAGAGAAGTGTATAGTAACAGTCGGCTTCATGATCACAGAAAGTTTTTGTATCCTTCATACTTTAGTCCATTGTACTCCCTCTCTCTCTTTATCAGTCTATTTTTGTTGAAAACAGCTGAAGGAGCATTCTCAGAGAAAGGCCTGTTTTTATTCAATATAGTCATTGTAATTATGTAATCCGTTACATGTGTTGCAGCTGTATATTTTCAAAAAGGGAAGGGATGTGCTTGTGACATCTCACATGTTGCCTTGACTTACAACTTAACATTTATCCCACTTTGTAGAAAATATCGAGATATATATATTGTGTATCGCTGTTCAGCCTAAAACATATCAATGCCATGATCTTTGGTACATATCGCCCAGCCCTAACCTCCCCTGGTTAACAGCAGAACAGCTCTGTTTCACCCATTCCATGTTTAATTTCATTTTAATTTGATAGGGGCAATGCATATCAATAAGCGTTTCTGTAAATACGCGAGGAAAAGCGAGAGGAAAAAGAGATGGCAAAGATGTCAAGTGAGTTAAAAGTGAACAATAAAACAACAATCCTATACAGTATAATGGACTGTCCATCCTCTTGTGCGAAGCTGAAGTGACGAGCAACTTAATTGTTTTCATCCATAATCTCTTGAATGTAGGATAGAAGCCAGTCGATGAGGATACCTACACAATGATTATTGCTCTCACACGACATCTATTCTCCCCTTGGCCAGCAAAAATTAAAAAAAAAAGAAAAATGTGATGCGGTGATCGTCGCAGCTCTAAAGCTGCCTACTGCTGGGGTTGAAGGTTTTTTCGTCATCGATAGTTTGTATAGGCCAACTGACGAATCTGTCAAGTCAATGTTAGTTATCTAGCCCAATTTGCCTCAGGGGGCTTTACAATCTGTTCAGCATATGATCATAAGATTCACCTTCTCAACAGTAGAGAAGGAAACAAGAGGACAAGAGAACTACCAAATGCAATGTTTTTAATTCTTATAAAGGAAAGGGAGCACAACAAAAGAACAGGGAAAGGTGTGTGCAGAGCCTGTTGACCATCTGCTGAACAGCTGCTGAAATAATGTGGGGGAGGGGAACGGTAACAAGTGTGGTATGGGCAGGTATATGCTGTGGGGTTTCATCAGGTGAAATGCACGGCATATTAATGATTGACTGAGAACTTCCACGACTGAAACTAAAGCTGTAGGTGCAACTGCATGCAAGCATAACTTAAAGGAACACGCCGACTTATTGGGACTTTGTCTTATTCCCCGTAACCCCCAGAGTTAGATAAGTCCAGACATACCCTTCTCATCTCCGTGCGTGTCGTAACTGTCTGACGCCCCCACCGCTAGCCTAGCTTAGCACAGATCCTGGAGGTAACCGGCTCCATCTAGCCTAGCTTAGCACAGATCCTGGAGGTAACCGGCTCCATCTAGCCTACTGTTCCCAATAAGTGACAAAATAACACCAACATGTTGCTATTTACATGTTGTGATTTGTAGAGTCACAGCGTGTACAAATAACAACAAGGTCACATGACACACAGCCGTCTTCTATCTGGGGATACGGTGAATAAGCCAAAGTCCCAGTAAGTCGGCGTGTTCCTTTTAACAAAGTACGTAGGGTCATATTTTATTCACACCTGCAACTCGCTTTCCTGCAACATTCACCATTTTTAGTGTTGAAGGCTGGGCGGTATAGCCCAAAAAATTAAATCTCTAATTGTTTTTTCATACCACACTAAAAACACATCTTATAAAAATAACCCAAAAAGACTTATTTCTACAATAAAAACAATTAAAAAAAAAAAGCAAACCAATAAATATCTAATCAGACTGTCCAGTGTTGCAGATTTGCGACGAGATGAAACCGTTTTAGAACGTTTTACAACAGGGAAAAGTTTCAGCGGTCTGAACCGGCTCGTCTCAGCTCGACTCAAACCAGCTGATGGTTTCGCTGCGACTCAGCTGTTGAAGTCGCAGAGGCTGGCTTTAGAACGTAAGAGACGTCCGCTGTTTCAACAGCCAATAGAGAAGTCAGCTGGTATAGTCAGCTACAAACTATAGAAATAAAATGATCCATAATCCATTTTCTTTTGTGTTACAAACAGCTGGTCAAAAGTTTTAGACAGAGGGTGCCCGGATAGCTCAGTTGGTAGAGCGGGCGCCCATAGGTTTACTCCTCGACGCAGTGGACCCGGGTTTGACTCCGCCCTGCGGCCCTTTGCTGCATGTCATTCCCCCCTCCCCTTTCATGTCTTCAGCTGTCCTGTCGATAAAGGTCTAAAAATGCTTTAGAAAGTTGTAGACGGAGCCTCAACGACCGCCCGAAAGCACGGTAACGTTATATGGTCAAGCGAGATAGAGAGACTGAAGAGAGAGAGAGAGAGAGAGCCCAGCTGCACTTGAACAAGGTAATCAGAGAAATAAAAAGTGTTTTTGCCGATTCATAACTAGAAATGCAACTGTAGCGAGCATCTCACTATCACTAACGTTATCCACATTCATATTTAGACAAAACAAATTTGGCTACAAAAAGTCTGGAAAGTCTGAAGTTATAACGGAAGTACAAAGAGGCGTTGTTATGGAGATGATGCACCGTCTCGTCTCATTGGTCAACTGGCAGCTTTCAGAACGCTGCAGACTGGCTCGTTGCAAGAAGTTGCAAGTTTCAACTCGTCTCGTCGCCCATCTTTGGTCTGAACTGGGCTTTGTTTGCAAGTGATCAGATTGGATTTGTGTGTCATCACCCACCTGTGTGGTAAGGGTCCGAAATTTGGCACCAATTGAATTAACTCACCTGATTGCCTTTGTTGTCACAAAACTGGAAATGAAAAATGGACTTGCAGCACACAAAAAAAAGCAGGATCTGTAACACATCAAATAAACATATATTTGGACAGGCGCTTTTAAGAGCAGCTAGACTGGGTAAACCCAGCCCGATCTGCCGGAGATTTGATTTCTCCCTGCAGCTCAGGCTGGAAACCTGTACATTTATCTATACTGCTTCCGTTAGAAATCTGCGGGAACCAATCACAAACTGGCTTATCCACCTGGCGCGCTATTGGCGGGTTTAACACGATGACGATGGAGAAGTGACCAAGCAACCCGTTGATGCCGCTGTTGCTGCTACGTCCCCCGGATCGTTGGTCTGATTGGTTGAAGGACTATCCAGTTGCGTACAGAGTCATTTGTACTATGCCCGTTGATCACGTCTCTTGTGCAGAGAAAATACAGAGCAAACTCCCCAGACTAATTGTCTTGGTCTGGTGATGGCCAGACTAAAGAGCAGCCTGAGTATGTGTTTGAAATGGTGGAGGAATCCTTTATCTGTGAGAGAAGGGAAACAAAGAAAGCCTGGTACAATCAGCAGAACTGGGGAGCAGGGAGGGAATGAGGAAGTCAGCGAGGCAACTAGTGACCCAGTGAAAAGAGTGAATGAGTCCTCAGCTACAGGAACAGCTGTCGTAGCAGCTTCCCTCTGTGCTTGCAGCTGATTGGTGGACAGCTTGCTGTCATTAAGCTGCAACAGCCAATCATAGGCTAGCAACATGGATTCTGTTACTACCCAGCCAACCCTCTCTCTTCAGGGTTTAGCTCTTTACTGTTGAACAGTCAGACGGTCCCAGTTGCTGAGGATTTTGCAGAAATTATATTAAGGTGTTAAGGTGATGGAGATCAGTCAGGCTGCAGTTTTACAATACTACCTCCAAATTCAAAAGATCTACAAATGATGACATAAATGTAATGTAACAACATTTAGTAGTTTACTTTTCTTTTTTCATCCTTGACACAAAAGGAAATCATTGCATGTGTGGAAAAAGAGTAGTTAATAGAAAAATAAGTAGTAATACAACAGTATTGACATTATTAGTGACAGCAGAAGTAGTAATAGTGAGTGGTAAATTGTTTGCTTGAAAACCAGTTAGTACAATATAAAACATCTATTTTAAATGAAGGTTAATATGGTTCCTGACATTTATTTCATGAATTAGTTACATTGTAACTGCCTCAGCGATACAGGGCTGCAGCACTGAAACCTTATCAGCACACACACAGTTACTGTAGCTCTAAGATAAAAGCACCAAAAACACGACTGTCTAGAACAAATACTGGCACATGCATATAGTTTTATTGGTATGAATTATGTAATTTAACAACACAAGGCATCAAACGTTCTGATAAGTTCATAGTATCAGCAGAAAGTCAAAGATAAAAACAAGAATATACACATTCACACACAAATATTGTTTAGTAGTGTGTCTAGTGATACATGTTATGGTGAAAGACAAGACAGTAGTTGAGCTTACAGCTCTGTAAAGTTTGTCCTCCTCAAACTCTTAGTGAGTACATCAGGTGAGTGCAACAGCAGCTACGCACTGTAAACCAAATACTCAAATTCATTTCATTGGAATAAGTACCGTTAACTTAAAACGTGTTAAGAAGTTCTACTTACTTAAATCTGTTGAGTGCCAGTAGCATATACTATCTTTTGGGTTTAGTAAACTCTAATGTTTTGATTTAATATGAAGTTTAGTGAACATTAATTACTGAGTTTTTATACTTAAAATTCAGTTATGTTAATTTTATATTGTTCGAGTTGCATATACTGATAATATTTGAGTTGGCTTAATTAGTACTTTAATTTAACGGTAATCAAGAAATGTCTACGTTACTCCAAATATTTAAGCTAACAACCTCAGAAGTTTGAGTTAATAAACTCAATAAATTGTGGCCTTTCTTTGCGTACTGCTTGCTTATTCGGGTTTACAGTGCAGTTAAATCCTTTTGCCACTTAGGACTGCGTTTCAGACCGAGCTCACAGGCTCACCTGGCCGCCCACAGGATGACCACACTCTGTAACCTCTTTTACACCGAGATTTGACAATACTGCCGTAAAGAAGATCCGCCACAACGCCGGCTTTGCTCTTTTACGCCTAATCAGTTGGCGGACTGCGGGCCACATCCGGCCTAGAATCAACCTCCGAGTGGCCCAGCAGAATCAGATCATTTATATAATATAATATAATATAATATATCCTTTATATCATTATAATAGATTATCAGTGCGTTCTCTTGTCAGATTCGCTTGCAGAGAAAATAGAGTTGAAACAATGAGTTAGAAACAGAGTTATCAGCAGAGGGAAGACATGCAAGTTTTCTCTGAAGTTTATGTCCGGTCCAGTGTTGTTGTTGTTGTTGTTGTTGTTGTAAGTCCACAAGAGTTCGCCGGGCACCTGTTAGTGTTAGTGGGTACCTATGACCACTGTATGTAGCTGTTGCCCTGACATAACGCACATGCACGCACGCACACGCACACACTCTTTGTGTTTTTAATACATGGCCCGATTGAATTTGTAATAGAATAACCCTGCTGAAGAGCTTCTTCTCTGTTTGCGTGACGCTGCTGACCCAAACCTATAAGTGTCGGTTTATGCTCGATCAGAAAAGGGTTCGCAAGACATTTTCCACCACGTTGGAAATCAAAAGTGTTTTAGAGTTGTTCCGAACATCTATACAAAAGCCGGCCGTCAAAGAGAGGGAGAAGATACAATATCTCTCCGTCTTATCTGTCCCTCCGTCTGTCCTGGAAGGCATTCATAGTGACATAACGGGCCCTATTTTAATCATCTAGGTGTAGAGCGCCTGGCGCAGGTGTGTTTAGGGCGTGTCCAAATCCACTTTTGCTAGTTTAACGGCGATAAAAAAGGGTCCGTGCGCCGGGCGCATGGTTCAAAAGGATTGTACTTAGTGTCTTCATTAATCAGAGGTGTGTTTTGGGCGTAACATGCAATCAACCAATCGGAGATCATCTCCCATTCCCTTTAAAAGCCAGGCGCGTTTGGACCTTGGAGCATTGCTGTTATGATGGAGGATCTGCACCGTAATATTTTTATTTGTAATCTTCTGCATGTGTGTGTGCTGCTGTGCGTCCCTGTGTGTGTAACAAGCATAGTGTGCGCGCGCTGTGCACGAGCCTAGGAGCATTTTACTAATCCATCTTCGTCCGCTTATCCGGTATCGGGTCGCGGGGGTAGCAGCTCCAGCAGCATTTTACTAATGCTCTGTTAAAATAACAATGAAATGCTGCGTTATTGACTTCAGACCAGGTTTTTGTTGGTCAATGGTGCGATCACTTCCCGCTGCCTCAAGATAGCAATATGCCCAGAATGCACCTGAACACACTTTCCTGTAAGACCAGCACGCCCAGAATGCACCTGAACACACCTCCCTGTAAGACCAGCACGCCCAGAATGCACCTGAACACACCTCCCTGTAAGTCCAGCACGCCCAGAATGCACCTGAACACACCTCCCTGTAAGTCCAGCACGCCCATGGGCGTATGCTATTTAGAAAACATGGGTGCTAGACGGTCTTAAAATAGCAAAGACACTTGCGTCAGGCTTTGCGCCGCGCCGGGTGCAAGATAGGGCCCAATAGCTTCTGTCCTAGAGATAGGACTTGATCCACTATAGGACTATGTCTGAGAGTCCGACCCAGTTTTCCACTCTGTGTAGGGATGTAACGGTATGAAAATTTAACCTCACTGTTATAGTGACCAAAATGATCACGGTTTTCGGTATCGTCGCAGTATTTTGAAAAGTGTGTTTAATACGTTCAGAAAGCACTGATAGGCCTACACAGGCTGAAATAGTTTCAACAAGTGTTTATTATATTAAAAAAATATAGGCAATAGGCTTGTAAAAACTATTAAACTGGCTACTGAAACACTGGGCCGCTGTAGGGGGTCCGGTAAGAACTGGAACCAGAGATGTCTGACTTTGAGATCCAGGAAGATTTACTTCTGGAACTCCAACATGTAGTTAACTATGACGTTGTATTTGACGTTACATGTGAAGTTGGATGTGGGTCTGAAATATAAGCAAATAATAATGCACATTAATAAGCATCTGACTTACTATGAACATTATTTACCAAAACTAAATGTTATAGCCAGCAGCATATAACAAGAAACAATACTAAGAATTACATTCATTTCTCTGTAATAACATAAATGTAACATATTGTTCAGTAACACAGACTGAGAATAAGCCACATCTATTACATCACACATATCCATAAGGGAGCAAACAGTGTAATACACCTTTAATAGCTGAGCACGTGGCTCCACAGGCTAGTCTGTTTACTGGAGATTGCATGTTGCTAGCAAATACCCCTACACAACCTGAACATCAACACGTGGCTGCATAAGTAATATTAAACAATCTATCAGCTATGCAATAAGAAACACAGCAATATTATCAAGGCGATAATATCTCTCTCTCTCTCTCTCTCTCCAAATAAATGTCATGTCGTAACACGGGCTAAACTTCGCAGCAGAACACTTATTGAAATATGAATAAACGTGGCTTTAATGTTTACACAGATAACGAGGCAGTGAAAGCCATGACCGTTTAGCAAGCTACAGAATAGTTTTATCTTACGTTACATCACTTCAACAAGTCCGAAAACAGGAAAGAAATGATAAAGAAAGAAGTCAGTTTACAGCTGCTGTATCTGTCCCCTTCTCCTGTCTGAGCGCGAGTGATTGGCGTTTATTGGTGTTTTTTGCCCCCAACGTCTCCTTCCAGGCACTGGTTATGGTTAGGGTTATGGTTAGGGTTAGGTGCCTTGGAGGCAGCGGTCGCAGCGCTGCCTGGAAGGAGCCGTTGGGGGCTAAAAAACTCAGACGAGAGTGATTGGCAGGAGATCAAAGCGATGACTCTCATCACTGATTGGTCAATCCTCTCAGGAGAGAGAGCAAGTGTTACTATGGCCTTTTTTACAAGGCTGATATATGTCCTGAGCGCTGTCATCTCCTCCTCACGCCGTGATTCCAACTTCAAGAAAGGCACGTTGTAGGCTACGCAGTGCGCCTGCGCGACGACTTCGGGAGACTCGGATGAAGCTGGGAACACGCGGTTTCCACACCGTATCGTGAAAGAATCGAATCGGGACAAAAGCATATCGTCCCAGCCCTAATTTAAGCTAGCCATTTCAGTCATAAGGTAACCGTTTTATTTCACCTAATGCACTTCAAGCAAGCGCCTGGTTTTAAACTTATGTGGGAAGAAAAGCACACAACATATGAGTGATGCTAGTCTGCTTGTCTTGATGGATTCCCCATACCCTGTAACCATGAGACCCTGAGCCTTTACACCAAGGATGGCATTATATGAACGTGTTTTCCCTCCGTATTAGGTCAACGGCAGCACAAGAAGTGGCTTGGAAATGAGGACTGTAATCTGAGTCCCATTACTTCTCTCAGTGGCAGACCACTTTGCTCTCAATAAGACTCCTGTCATTGTGGTTATGCTGCCCATTCTTCAGTAGACACACACACACACACATACATACACATATATATATATTAGGGCTGTCAATCGATTAAAATGTTAACTCGCAATTAATCGCACGTTTATTTTTTATCTGTTCTGAATGTACTTTAAATGGATATTTTTTTTCAAGTTTTTAATGCTCAAGAGGTATTTGAGACTTGACTACTCGTTGGAAAACTCAATGTCTGTCCGTATCGCAGTGTGAGAGTCCCGGTAGCGTTACTGTAAACAGGAAACACTGGCTATCGCTTCCACAAGAAAGTTTTAAACACTATGAAGGTAAAAAAAAAACAAAAAAAAAGAAACACAAGCGCTGAACTGCCCAGGAGTTTGGGTAACAATAGGTGTCTTTGTCCTGCAACAACAGCCGAAGGTTTGAATATCCACTGTTGATAAGTACCGAAGCTTTGAAACTTAAAATATGGTATTCGGTACAGCCCTACTAATTTGTCAGAGCCAGATGTCATTCTGTCTTTTTGATAAAAATGGATCCTGGTGACATCTGTCATTGACAGAGCTATACCCGCAGGCTCACTCGTTTTTTGTCTTAAGGCTGGTGCAAGCAGAAAGAGTAGCCAAAGCCAACAAAGCCAGTATAATCAAATGGGTATTTCCTACAGGTCTTTGGAGCCAATCTGTGAAAAACCCTGCATGACGTGCACTATACACTCTCTTCCTGAAAAACATTTTCTCATGTGATAATGATGATGATGCATCCCCTTAGATCCATTGCATATTGGGTAAAGCTGCAAAGATTATTCGATGAGTCAACTTTTAAATCGATTAACTATTTTGATAAACGCATAATCAGTTTGAGTCATTTTTTTTAATGAAAAAAGTCAAACTTCACTGATTCCTGCTTGTTAAATGTGAATATTGTTCTAGTTTCTTCTCTCCTCTGTGACAGTAAACTGAATGTCTTTGAGTTGTGGACAAAACAAGACATTTGAGGACGTCGTCTTGGGCTTTGGGAAACCCTGACGGACATTATCTAGAACTAATCCATTCATCCAGAAAATAATCCACAGATTAATCAACAATGTAAATAATCGTTAGTTATCGCTAGTATTAGGCATATTGATACAGCTGAGATACAATACAAGGGACCTTGCCAAAACCAATTAGTCTAAATATAAAATGGACCCGACACAGGTCGCGGGGGAAGACCCCTGAAAATCTGCACTTCCTCTGTCTGCTCAAAACATTTGAACATTTATTGCGTTTAAAAGAGTTAAAACTGCTGAAAGTCTTGTTTTTGCTGACCTCCAGTGGTGTTATTTCTCACCTTAATGCAGTAATGTAAAAGTGAACTGATGGAGTGTTGGAATACGGGGACATCACTTTCGGGGTGGTTAAGGGTGCAACATGGCGCACTTCTGAAACTGTTCAGCTGCTGTTAAGTTACTCAGTAACACTTTATAATAAGGGTACATTATTATCATGAATTTGTTGCATGACTTCAGGCATTACTGTTTAAAGCTTTAGTGCGTCACTTTTTGATATTAATGAACGTCCGTTCCATTCAAGCCATTGCCAAATGAGTTGCTACAAAGCTAATTAAGACTATCAGCTCCACACAACTCTCTCTGGATTTCTCAGTGTGACTATGTTCAGAAGATTGTGGCGTCCGGTGACTTTCCCGCGCAGAAACTCGAGTGAAGATCACGGAAGGCTTGTATCATGTGGATGCGCCGACAGTTTTGTTGTCATTACTCACCTCATGGGGGAGACAGAAACTACACAGTGTAGCTTTAAGTGAAAGTTTGCAGATTTTCTGTCCTGCCATACATGCAGATGAATGGCAGAAGTACCCTGAGGTCCTTGTTTATCTGCCGGTAAAACTCCCGTTGGATGACGCGCTTCAGAAGGGTTGGAAATCGGCGACTTTCCCGCTTTAGCGTTTAGCTTAGCGCGGCACCATAGCAACCATAAACAACACTGGCCCTCCTTGGCTACTAGCAACTGCGTGGAGAAGGGGTGGGGGCTGTGCGCGATCACAGAAGGCTTGTATCATGTGGACGGGCCGACAGTTTTGTTGTCATTACTTAGAGTACCTCATGGGGGAGACAGAAACTACGCACTCTAGCTTTAAGTGCCTTATGATATTGTGAATCAAGCAACTATAAAAATGCATCTGTAGTATGCTGTATTTTGTGTAAATTTAGTGACCTATGGATCATTTTTGCCAACCCACTTCTTTAATTCTTAATACATTTAGTGTTATGCCACCATTAATCATATCCTATTTATAAATGTTAAAGATGGAGCAGGTCAGCACTTTATTTGAAGGGCCACAAACATGATGAAGTCATGAAGAAGCAGTGTTTAGTTAATCATGATAACAACACTTTTACAGTTCTTCAGAATATATGTACACCGCTGTGACTGGTCAGTTTTTTTAAAGAAGACATGAGCATCATTAATAAATCAGAAATCATCATGATTGAAATACCTTAATTGACGCAACGTATTGGTCCTGCATGAAATAATATTCATTCTTATACATTACTGTTAGTTCATGAGGTACTACATGAATGAATTCATGATAATTGATGTACCCTTCAACTCACAGCTTTCAAAATGGGATTCTAGAGTGAAGGAACATACATGCACACACTACCTGAATTCTTTCTGTCTCCCACTGGGCTGACTGAGCTGATCTTCCTCTTTTCTGTGGTCTTCCTCAGATGGTCAGGTGATTCCACTGGTGGAGTTGTCAGCGAAGCAGGTAGCGTTCCACATCCCGTTTGAGGTGGTGGAAAAGGTCTACCCCCCTGTCCCAGAACAGCTCCAGCTCCGCATCGCCTACTGGAGCTTCCCCGAGAATGAGGAGGACATCAGGTGAGAACGCTGATAACCTGCACTTCTTGTGCCTATTGAATCCGTGTATCATTCGGTAATTAGTTTTTCAAAAGGAAACCAAAAAATGGATTTCCAAAACCAAAATGGATGACGAGAAAAACTGTACTTGGCTCTTCAACTGTGAATAGTTGTCAATACAATCCGTGTATCATTCCTTTTTCAAAATAAAACCAAAAGCAAAAAATAACTTTTTTCTCAATACTCCAAATACGGATATCGACTTGTTTTTCCAATTTCAGATTTTGTGCTGAAATGAATAATGGATGTATTAAGAGAACTGGTCTCGTCCTAGTAGAGATCATTTCTGTGTCACAAAATTTGTGTCAGTTGAAAATATCAAAATTGGATGAAATGCTCGTTACCTGTTTTTTGTTTTTTTTTATTTGAGCACAACATCTGAAATTGAAAAAACATATCGTTAACCGTATTTTGGTTTTGGAAAACAAGTATTGAGAAAACAAGTCATTCTTTTGGTTTTATTTTGAAAAAACGAATGATTCACGGACTGTATTGACAATCCTATTCACAGTTTTTCTGATGCCATGCCAGCTTTGCAATCCAGCTTTGCAGCTTTCCTCATATTTACTAAAAGAAGAGCTCTTTTTTGTCTATTTTTTATTTTAGCACGGCAGTGAAGATTACAAGACTTGCATCAGAACAATATCTGTTTTGATTTATTCTGTTGACCCTTTTTCTATTTCAATCATAAAGATAACAGGAACTTAATAGAGTTTGGGAGATGTAAGGTGTACAGTGCAGAGTGTTTACATAAAACAAAGGTTGGTAAGACCAGGGAGGACTTCTAAATAGAAAATATTATAAAAAAATCATATTATTGACAGAAAAAACCAAAGGGAAGTCATTTTTTTCAGGGTCCTTTTTAAAAATGTAGGCCTAACAACCTTTCTGTTTACATATTCTGTTATTGTTTGCACATTCAGGAAGTGCCATGTGCTCAGTGCTGTAGGTTTATGTATCCAATTTATTTAGCATTAGAGCACTGCAGAATGTTTTGTTTTTGAAGCTTGAAAAGCTACGAATTAAATATCCTATATGGCTTTAACAGAAAAATGTATTTGACGCATCGAGATATCGAATTGAATCGCTTACACGATAATCGTAATCGAATCGGGAGACCAGTGAAGATTCACGCCTCTACTCCATATCATAGATGTTATTTACTATTTCTATCCACTCCTGTATAGTGGGGGCTTCAGGAAGCATCCAACGCTTTCTGAGTGTTTTTTTTTTTTTACCAGCGGACGTCAAAATACCAAACAAATACTCATCCGAACGTCTCGTATGGAAATCATGTGATGAACCGCAGGGGTAAATCAATGCTTTTCAACGTTTTGTGAAGCTCGGTCCAGTACGGTCGTATGACTGGCCACTCCCAAAATGGAGTATATGCCAGGAAGAGAGCTGTTTTAAAGGTGCCCTGCCACATGTACTTCATGACTTTGTGGTAATGTCTGAAGTTCTACCATGGACTCTGTAACATTTCTGTGTGGATAAAATGCCTTGGTTACCATGTTTCAAGCCATTCTAGCGTGGTATAGAAAGCCTGCAGGAAGACTCAGCTCAACTTGTGCCAGTTCTCATTAATATTCAAGCTGCTTGACTCTGATTGGCTAACAGCTTTACAAACAATAGTTTAAAACCCAGTTAGTCTCCTGTGATAAGAGATGAAAAGAGAACATCCACACACTGACATCATTTGGTTTGGAGTCAGTGTGCATGTGTTCCTCTTTTCAACAATGCCAATTTTCCAGTAGCCTTGCACCTACGTGTTATGTGTTTATTACTCTGCCAAGTAGCGCTGCAATTTCATTTTGCCAGCCAGTCCATTCATACATCTGACAGGGTCAGCCCAAGGCCATGAATGTTACATGTCCTATTTATCGTAATATATCAGCTGTCAGATTTTCAAAAAATAAAATGATTAAGTTTGGTCTCAATTCAGCAGCAGGCAGACTGCAAGTCGCTCTGCATTCAGTTTACTGGGTTTTTAATTAAGGGTTTGAAAAAGAGAAACGTTTATCTTGTTACACCTGAGGCTAACACCAGCGACCCCTTTAAGCATTCTGTTGAAGCACCTGAAAGATAATTGTGAGAATGTAAGTTACATGTATAAGAGGGTGTCCAGAAAGTGAAATGTGTGTGGGACTCGTGTCAGGCTAGGAGGTGGAAATGCTGCTTTCAATGTCTGTTCTTTAGACAAACCTTTATATGCTCTTTCATATAGTACACAGTGATGACTAGGAGAGTTTATGTGCTGAAATGAAATGCAGGCCACAGTGTTAAACTGCATCAAGTTGTTTTAAATGTGAACTGAGCAGCGTGAGAGTACAGATTATCTCCATCATCACAGACATGATGGTCAATCAATCACACAATGGTTTGCCTGACCTCAAGACCTGTAAGAAACACATTTCTGTCTATAGATTCTATGCCAGAATGCCTGTTAATTTAAAGACACAATGAAACCGTTGTACCCTACTGTTGTTCATCGTGAGCTACTTCAAAACTAAGTTGATGAGCTTTAGGTATTGTAATGTTATGGGTGAAAGTACTACCGTTTTTATATAGTCAGTCTTTGAAATTGGTCCATGTTTTGCATTTTGTGTTCATCACACGCATTCGGACAAACCTAGACAGATTGACTCAGTTATAGACTTCCCCCACAGAAGGTGGTCCACAGCTACTGGAGCTTTGGGATACGGTCAGGAAGAAACATGTGGCATCTCGAGGTAGGACTTCTCAGATAGTACGACTGTCCAGAAGGACACTTTGCAAGCTTCCTGCATTTTGAGTGGTTTCCTAGACAGAACAGGACACCACACACTAGGGCTGGGCGATATGAAGAAAATCAAATATCACGATATTTTTGACCAAATACCTCGATATCGATACCGCAACGATATTGTAGCGTTGACTATTGGTGCTTTCACAAAATATTTACACAATGAGATTTTAGATAAATAATCATCAGTAATGTGGATATAATGACTAAGTGGGTAAAGCAAATAATAGAACAGTTACAACAGTCTGGTAAGTTCAGTCATCACTTTACTGTAATACAGCCTTTAAAACCAGGAAAAGACAACACTTATGCCATATTACGATATTACGATATCCCCAATCTAAGACAATATCTAGTCTCATATCACGATATCGATATAATATCGATATATTGCCCAGCTCTACCACACACCAACTTACAGCCTTAACTAACAAGTGGAAGAAGAACAAGGCTACCCAACATCTGTTAACATTTTGGCATCATTTTATATCTTTTTGAGAAACTGTTATCCAGAAATTCTTTCTGACTTTGACAAATAAACACAGATAGACTACTGACCTATCCTGGTTGTACACCTACCTCTCACCCAACGTAAGCTGGGATAGGCTCCAACACCCTACTAGCCCTGAACAGGATGACAGGCTTAGAACATAGATAGACGGACAAACAGGACTCACCTGGGTAGATGTACTTAGTTTTGTGATTCACTCACTAATTTGGTTCTCTTTATCTTCCATTCACATCTTCCTTCTGTCTTTTTCTCTTCCTGTCTCTCTGTCCTCCTCCTGCTGCAGGTTATATTCCTGCCTGGCTAATGGGAGTCCAGATGAATTCCAACGTGGAGAACAGCTCTACAGGATCAGAGCTGTCAAAGACCCCCTGCAGATCGGTGGGTAGAGGTGTCACCCTTACCCAGTAGTCGCAATTTCAAATCTGTCTTCTTACAGCACAGTTATGCCGAACTTACACCAGCGATTTTTCAAGCGATTCTACTGTCGCAAACAAACATTAACGTTAAAGACGTTATCAGGTATACATTTGGTTTTCACTGTGAGAAAATGGACGTCTGGCGTGGGAAGTGTCGGCCAATGGGCCGCTGGGCAGCCCAGCATACAATATTTTCTTTACCAAGTTACGTGCACCGGTGCATGTAGAGCTGAGAATTACGTGTTGAGCTCAAATTTCACGTGCCCTAACGTGCATATATGCATGTGGTATTTTAAACCAGGTTTCATTCCTATTATAAACTGTACGTGTTTACAGTATGGTTTGCTCAGTGTGACATACCAATCATCTAGACTTGCGCTTATAATGATGACATGTACCGCTTGAATAAATCATGTGATTTTAAGACTCTCCCTTCACTTTCATTGTATCTATAAATTGGCCATCAGTACATTACAAATTTCTTTAATAGTAGCACCTTTCAGTAATAAAATACTTACAAAATACATTAAATTAAGTGAGTTAAATAAAGTACAAAGTCTAACCCATCCCTGTTGTCTTCTATAAATCTGCGTTTGTCTTTCTGTGACTATCTCTCTTTTACCAGGCTTCCATCTCAGTGCGACAGTGGTGTCCAGTCAGTCCGGTCAGTCTAAAGGGGCCTACAATGTGGCGGTCATGTTTGATCGCTGCCGCATCACTTCCTGCAGCTGCACCTGCGGCGCTGGGGCCAAATGGTGTGCCCATGTGGTAGCACTCTGCCTCTTCAGGATCCACAATGTGAGTTGTGTGTCTACACAAACAAATTCTATTGTATAACTGTATCACATTGTGGCCGGGTTAGCTCAGCTGGTAGAGCAGGTGCACATATATAGAGGTTTACTCGTCGATGAAGCGGCCGCGGGTTTGACTCCGACCTGCAGCCCTTTGCTGCATGTCATTCCCCCTCTCTCCTCTTTTATGTCTTCATCTGTCAAGTGAAAATAAAGGCCTAAAAATGGCCAAAAAAAGTCTTTAAAAAAATAAATGAACTGGATCACATTTTCATCAGATGATCTCATTTTATCAACCGAAAACCATACCAAAGTATAAATAGACCACAGGATGTACTTGTATAACAGTCCCTCCATAAAAACCTGATTATGCGATCGCATAATTCAATGCATAATCAGCCAAAGTCCGCATATTTATGCGGGGGCCGCATTCTTTCAAATACGCCGCACTTTTGCCGCATAAATTGCCGATTTCCGCGCAAAATATGCAGGGCTTGCATGATTTCATAATCCCCGCATTTTCGTTGCAAAAAAGTCACATATACAGTGGGGAAAACAAGTATTTGATACACTGCCAATTTTGCAGTTTTTCCCACTTACAAAGCATGTAGAAGTCTGTAATTTTTATCATAGGTACTCTTCAACTGCGAGAGACGGAATCTAAAACAAAAATCCAGAAAATCGCATTGTATGATTTTTTTAAGTAATTAATTTGCTTTTTATTGCATGACATAAGTATATGATACATCAGAAAAGCTGAATTTAATATTTGGTACAGAAACCTTTGTTTGTAATTACAGAGATCATATGTTTCCTGTAGTTCTTGACCATGTTTGCACACACTGCAGCAGGGATTTTGGCCCAGTCCTCCATACAGACCTTCTCCAGATCCTTCAGGTTTCGGGGCTGTCGCTAGGCGATACGGACTTTCAGCTCCCTCCAAAGATTTTCTATTGGGTTCAGGTCTGGAGACCAGGACCTTGAGATGCTCCTTACGGAGCCACTCCTTAGTTGCCCTGGCTGTGTGTTTCGGGTCGTTGTCATGCTGGAAGACCCTGCCACGACCCATCTTCAATGCGCTTACTGAGGGAAGGAGGTTGTTGGCCAAGATCTCGCGATACATGGCCCCATCCATCCTCCCCTCAAAACGGTGCAGTCGTCCTGTCACCTTTGCAGAAAAACATCCCCAAAGAATGATGTTTCCACCTCCATGCTTCACGGTTGGGATGGTGTTCTTGGGGTTGTACTCATCCTTCTTCTTCCTCCAAACACGGCGAGTGGAGTTTAGACCAAAAAGCTCTATTTTTGTCTCATCAGACCACATGACCTTCTCCCATTCCTCCTCTGGATCATCCAGATGGTCATTGGCAAACTTCAGACGGGCCTGGACATGCGCTAGCTTGAGCAGGGGGACCTTGCGTGCGCTGCAGGATTTTAATCCATGACGGCGTAGTGTGTTACTAATGGTTTTCTTTGAGACTGTGGTCCCAGCTCTCTTCAGGTCATTGACCAGGTCCTGCCGTGTAGTTCTGGGCTGATCCCTCACCTTCCTCATGATCATTGATGCCCCAAGAGGTGAGATCTTGCATGGACCCCCAGACCGAGGGAGATTGACCGTCATCTTGAACTTCTTCCATTTTCTAATAATTGTAAAACATATTTAACAGTACAAACAATAAAACAATTGTTGCCTTCTTACCAAGCTGCTTGCCTATTGTCCTGTAGCCCATCCCAGCCTTGTGCAGGTCTACAATTTTATCCCTGATGTCCTTACACAGCTCTCTGGTCTTGGCCATTGTGGAGAGGTTGGAGTCTGTTTGATTGAGTGTGTGGACAGGTGTCTTTTATACAGGTAACAAGTTCAAACAGGTGCAGTTTATACAGGTAATGAGTGGAGAACAGCAGTGCTTCTTAAAGAAACACTAACAGGTCTGTGAGAGCCGAAATTCTTACTGGTTGGTAGGTGATCAAATACTTATGTCATGCAATAAAATGCAAATTAATTATTAAAAAAATCATACAATGGGATTTTCTGGATTTTTGTTTTAGATTCCGTCTCTCACAGTTGAAGAGTACCTATGATAAAAAGTACAGACCTCTACATGCTTTGTAAGTAGGAAAACCTGCAAAATCGTAACGGTGGTAACGTTATGAAGTGATGTAATTACGCGACATGAACATCATTGAAAAGCTGCAAACCCCGCGATGAAGCCATGATGAAACCGCAGTTTTTGCAAGTTCCCGCAATTTCATCGCATAAAATTGCATAAATATCCTGCATATTCCATCACATTTTTTAAGAAAACGTGCCACATAATCAAGGATTTTTGCCCTCAACAATCACAAAAAACTCCGCATTTTTCTGGAAGGACTGCTTTAAGGCACAGCATCATCATCACATGAGAAGAAAGTAGAGATGCTAATTTAGAGGTTTTTTTCTGACCGCTAACCGACTGCTGTTAACTAATCATTAACAGTTAACTGTTAACTGTTAATCCAAACAGGCAATGGAGGCCCAGTTCACCCGTCCGGGGGGCTCCAACATACTTTCTAATGTGGTCCTCTAGTAAACACTTAATACACTACACTAGTGCAGACAATACAAATAATATACAAATAGCAGGCGTTGCAGTAGCTATGTCAACATACTCTTTTTTTTCTTGGTCATAAAAAGGAAAAAAAATAAAAATGTAATATGCTCGATCGACTCCGAGTCAACTTTTGCAGGGCGGTAGAGGAGTTGCCTCTGTTAAAAAGCTGCCTGGGAAAACCCAGCGTTAGAATGTATGAAAATAAGTTTGATTTAATTCTCTCATCCACAGCACCACCGCGCTCTCTCTCTCTCTCTCGCCACATAAGATTTTTAAAATCTATTCTTTTCCCCAGAATCTATATTTTATCGTTATTTATTTATTTTTACCAACGATTCACCTAAACGACGAACGTTGTTCGACCGATCGGGACTGTTTTCCCAAGATGGCGGCTGCCTGTATACGTGAACGGTACAGTCTTTCTAAACTATCTTTTTAATAAACTGTCTGTACACTTACAAAGTTCTCAATGCTTCGGTTTACATGTAGGGACCCTCATTGTGCTACCGTGGAAGTGTGGTTCTATTTTGAGCCTTGGTAGTGGTATAGAAATAGCTAGTTACCCTCTGCCCCGAAGGCTAGCGTTATAAGCTAATCAGCGGTTTGCGCTAGCTTGATTCAAGCTAGAGACACATTCGATTAGCATGAAAACATGTCCCAGAGAACAGTCGACTCGGTACACATATGTTGTTAACCTCTAGGTTAATTTTGCGCTGGAATTGTCCTTTTTAAAGGAGGAAAAGAAAATCCCAATACTATCAAATCACAATGCTGCTAGCATTCCAATGAATGAAAATCACAAAATAAATTGAATCGGCACCCATGTATCGTGAAAGAATCAAATCGGGAAAATGAAATGGTAGTTGGTACTCAGTGTGTGTGTGTGTGTGTGTGTGTGTGTGTGTGTGTAGGCATCAGCAGTGTGTCTAAGGGCTCCCGTCTCTGAGTCGTTATCCAGGCTGCAGAGGGACCAGCTCCAAAAGTTCGCCCAGTACCTCATCAGTGAGCTGCCTCAGCAGGTAACAACCATGTTCTAAACCAGTTGTAAACTTTAGAAATGCAAGTGTCCTATCTCTATGATGTATATGTCCTACATCTGGAGAAAATAAAGTGTGGTATTCATTCAGTTTTGTGTCTCCAGATCCTACCCACAGCTCAGCGGCTGCTGGATGAGCTGCTGTCCTCTCAGTCTACTGCCATCAACACTGTGTGTGGAGCTCCAGGTACAATAGCAGTTTGTTCCTAACATACAGCAAGAGAGCAAGCTTGAGTTGTCCTGACGTGCTGTGCCTGATATTATTACCAGAGGAGAACGTTTGATCATTTCATTCAGCCTTTTCTCTGAAAATAAGAATTTGAACCAGTTTGAGCCTAGAGCTGAGTAGCTACACGGCAGTTAAGTTAGGGGGGAGGGGGGGAGACGAGTGTCTGTTGTGTATGGTATCCATGGAGAGAGGTGTGTTGACAGGAAGGTTTGGACAGAGCAATTGTTCATCTGCAAAATTGTAGTTGTAATTTGATGAAAGAGAATTTTTCTATATGGTGTGTGTGTGTGTGTGTGTGTGTGTGTGTGTGTGTGTGTGTGTGCGCGCGCGCTTGTGTGTGTGTAGACCCGACAGCAGGCCCTTCAGCGTCTGACCAGAGCACCTGGTATTTGGATGAGTCGACCCTCAGCGACAACATCAAAAAGACTCTGCACAAGTTCTGTGGGCCCTCGCCTGTCGTCTTCAGGTACACACTACTTGTCTCACATAAAGGTCCCGTAAAGTCCAGTTTCCAGCTGGTGAACTAATGTTACCAGCAACACAAGACGCACTACATTTTGTTTCTAAAGAAACTCCACAACAGAGATGGTAATAACATATTTTCTGTCTGTTGATTTATATAAACACGTACTAAGTATGAACAAAACAGTCTGTCAAGCTGACTGGAAAGGTACTTATTCATATATCATTAGCAGCATGGTTACCACTGCTACCTGTTACCACCTGTTGACTGTCCAAAGCAAAAAACAACTGTGAGAATTCCAATTTAAACTAGAGACCCAAATCAGTGCTAGGATAAATAAAGGCTGAGTAAAACACTGGCTAGTATTAATAAGTAGGCAGGGTTTATTACTTACTGATCCAGCTTAGTAGAATGTTTTTTATCGCTCTCCCTTTTCGCCTTGTTGCTGAAATGGGCTGTATAAATAAACTCGCCTTTTGCCAGGTAGATAGGGGTGTCACAATTTCAATTTTAAATCAAAAATTGATCGATAGTGCCACTGGTAGCATGCAGCTAAAGACGGTAATGTTAGCTTACCGGTAGCCTACAGCGGTACTTTTCCAGACATCGTGACCACTGCCGGAGATGACGGAGAAACAACACAACTGAAAAATCCCCCCCCCCCCCCTTCCCTGAAGTTCCCCCTGAGTGAGTTATGAAAACAAACAACAAGGGGAAAAGTATGTGGGCGTGTGGACAGGAATCCATGGAGCATCCATGTCACTTTGTTAAACTAATGGTGCATTCAATTGCACGTCATTAATTTTGAGAAACTCAAACTGCAAAGTACCCTTCTGCCATCTTGTGGCTCTTACTGGGGCATTGTTGTCAAATTGTGAAACCCCCACGCGTAGAGTTTCCAGTTACTCCGATTGTTCCACCATTTGCCATTTATGCTAACTCGGCAATAAAGAGTCTGTTGTCTAGACTACGGAGCTTCTGTGTTACTATTTCATAACCTTCATAAGTATAGGTGCAACTCAAGCACTATCCTCTTTATTTTTTTTGTAAAGTGAGCCTTCAGTTTCCCGGGATATCGTACCCTGTGGAAAACAGAATTGCATAGTGAACTGGGGCAGTGGTGGCCTAAAGGTTAGAGAAGCGAGCTTGTGACCGTCGGTTCAATCCCCAGACCGACAGGATTAAAATCTGGGTGGGGAAAGTGTTGTCCCTCCCTCATTATCACCACTGAGCAAGGCCCTTAAAGGCGCTGACACACCAACCTCATAATCGGCCGTCAGACAGTCTGGCCTTCATTTTGGCCGATTTGACATGTTGAATCGAGGGTGGGCAGTCACCTCAATGACCAATCTGATTGGTGGAGTTCTAGCCCTTGACTAGCGAATCAGTGCACTTATGTTAGCGCGACGAAAGCCTCTCAAAATCTTTTAAACTGACCTTTTGTCGATCTGAAATGAAGACAGATTCAGCAACTGCACGGCCTATTTCTCTCTTCAAATGTTTTCAGAAACACGTTTCAGTGAACTATTTTAGTCCAATATGAGATGGTATTCTGAACGAGCCGCCATTAATGGTCGGCTTTGAAATTCGGGAGAAGCCAGACCCACTTGACGCGTTTATCATTTCCGGTTTTCATTTTTTGGGCGACAATACAGATTAGCGCCGCCTGCTGTTATGGAGACGTATTACGTCTCGCACACGCGCAGAACGTACGCTCAAGTCGGCGTCGCTTCGGTGTGTTCCGAGGCACTTCTTGGACCAACTCGGAGAGCCGACTGACCAGTCCGACTGGCTTTTCTGCTGACGGCCGGCCGTCGGGTCAGAGCCATAACACCCTACCTCCAGTGGAGCTGCTCAGTGGCCAGCAGATCAGACTGTGGTTGTACTGGGCAGCTTCCAGGTATTGGTATTCCTCTCGGTGAACCCTCCCTGAATAAATAAAGGCAAAAATAAAAAAAATCTAAACGCTGACATTTATTTCATAATGATATGTTGAAGCAAAAATCGTGTCAATTGACACTTTTAAAGCATTTCTTAAAGGCTTTAGCAGGAATATTTCACACTTTACTCATACACTTCACTAACCCCTATCACACGTGCTGTCCACAGAAAATAACTATACTGGCTGACATATCAGCACAGTAAGTGTTGTTAATTCTTACATTATTTCTGCTGTATTTTACTTTCCCTCTCTCTCTCTTCTTAATTGTGAGTGTTCTTGACTAAAACCAGTGCTGTGTGTGTGTGTGTGTGTGTGTGTGTGTGTGTGTGTGTGCGTGCCACAGTGATGTAAACTCCATGTACCTGTCATCCACGGAGCCACCGGCTGCTGCTGAATGGGCGTGTCTGCTGCGACCCCTGCGGGGCCGAGAGCCAGAAGGCATCTGGAACCTTCTGTCCATCGTCCGGGAGATGTTTAAGAGGCGAGACAGCAACGCTGCCCCGCTGCTTGAGATCCTCACTGAGCAGTGCCTCACCTATGAACAGGTACATCCTTAACATGACACGAGCTCCAGCCGCTGAAAGTAAACCACTGCAAAGATTAAAAACTACACCCATGAGCATGTTGGGAGAGGATTTACCCATCTTTTTGAACGATTCTCACATTTAGATTTTTCATACATGGTGCATTTTTTTTAATTGAGGTAATGCTTAAAAATCTCAAGGCTGTGGGGAAATATTGCTAATGCTCACACAGAACTGAAACCAAGGAACTTCCTGTCACCCTTTTTGCCACAGATCCAGATATGAATCTATCTGATATGAATATCCTTTTTAATATTGCGCATCTGCCAATACCACACACTCTCCTCATTTAACCCTTCATCCATACAGTATACAGCAGTGGTTCTCAAGCTTTTTTCAATAATGTTCCCCCTTTGAACAGTGTTTGTGTGCAACCCCTAACCAACGCAAATGATTTTTGGTAGGGAAAAAAAGTCTCTATAAAGAGGAAGAATACAGCGATGTCAGCGATAGATTTACTAAACACCAGCCTTGGACCTGGACAACATTTAGATGATGATGGAAAAAGGAGACAAAAAGATGGAAAGAAGGAAGGCAACACTAGGGCGACAAAAGGGACAAAACATTCAAATAAGCGACAAACTTCGGAAAAAGTGACAACAACTTTGAAAAAAGCAGAAAAAAAAGCTTTGAAAAAAGAGACAAAGTAAGGAAGAAAGGCAGAATAGGTCAAAACACACGACAACACATTCTAAAAGATGACAAACTTCAAAAACAGAGACAAACTTGGAGAATAAAAAGACAGTAGAAGTACCTACAGCCTTGTAACTGGAAAAACATTTAGCAAAAAACGTCACGTACCCCCTGACATCGATGTTTTTGGTAAAAAATATCAGGATATTTATTTTTCTCCACATGGCCCAGCTCTAACCTGTGACATGCTGTACATTGTTTGACCCGCACCTCACCAAGTTGTCTGACCGTGTGTGTTCAGATCATCAGCTGGTGGTACAGTGTTCGGACCTCAGCGTCCCACAGCAGCGCCAGTGGCCACACCGGGCGCAGCAACGGCCAGTCGGAGGTGGCGGCTCACGCGTGTGCCAGCATGTGTGATGAGATGGTGGTGCTGTGGAGGCTCGCAGTGCTCGACCCCACGATGAGCCCCTGCAGGTCAGTCTGTTGACACCAGGCTACACGCTGCTGAGAGACTTCTATAACTGTCACAGAATTTGGTCATAAATGGGAAAGTTATGTAATATCAGAGCATTTAATTCTTAATAATTGCATTACACAACATAATTAAGACGGGAGTAAATATTAAAGGGTACGTTTTGTTTTTTTTTCGTTTTTTTTTTCGTTTTTTTTTTATCCTGGACCCTATTTTCCTATGTTTTTTGTGTCTAAGTGACTGATGGGAACAACAATCTTTGACATTGGTCCAGTGTTCAGCAAGGCCGCTGCAGTCGGCAGCAGCGAAAACAAGCTACAATGTAACATTAATGGGCAATTTCACCCCAATTTTCGTCCATTGACACTGACATGCTGTGTGATAGATTATTAGTCTGACAACATATGGAAAGGATCCATACAGTGACAGTGGTCAATCTTTTTGTTAAAGGGAAAGGTCCTTTTGGTTTAACATGAAACTAATGAAACAAAAAAAATCCCTATCGCTGAACCCACCAGACTCCATTTAAATAAACAGTTATTTTATCATCGTAAAACACACTTCATTCAAAGTTGACAGAAACAAAGTAAAACTTTTGAAAGCCGCCTTGGTTCGTCTTTCCACTGTTCAAACAATCACCACTCTGCTTCGGTTAAAATAAACCCTTAATTCACCTGTTTACGTGTGGAAATATGCTGGCTCTATACACGCTAAAAGTACTGATTATTTACATGGAGTCTGGTAAGTTTGTCGATGGCAATTTAAGAGCTGTTTTTTGGTGGTGGACCTGAAGTGCAAATTACAACAGCAAATAGAAAAACGCAACAGCAAATAGAAAAACGCAACAGCAAATCATAAAACACAACGGCAAATAGGAAAACATTTCAACAAATCATAAAACACAACGGCAAATAGGAAAACATTTAAACAAATCATAAAACACAACGGCAAATAGGAAAACACGACAGCAAATAGGAAAACACGACAGCAAATAGGAAAACACAACGACATTAACTTCTACCGGAAAAGGTAGGACCTATCTAGCAGAGGACGGACACTCCTGATTGGACAGACGGACTGTCTGTCTTTTACTGTAACAGGAAGGAGAGGTGAAAAACATGGAAAAGCGCCTACTTTTAACAGACAGACAGTCCGTCTGTCCAATCAGGAGGGTCCGTCCTCTGCTAGATAGGTCCCACCTTTTCTGGTAGAAGTTAATGCTGTTGTGTTTTATGATTTGTGTTTTCCTATTTGCTGTAGTGTTTTCATATTTGCCGTTGTTTTAATGATTTGTTGACGTGTTTTCATATTTGCTGTCATGTTTTCCTATTTGCCTTTGTGTTTTCCTATTTGCCTTTGTATTTTTCTATTTGCTGTTGTGATTTGCACTTCAGGGCCACCATAGTTTTTGGTTAAACAAAAAAGATTTTACTCTTTGACAAAAAGGTCTATCTCTGTAGGAATCCTTTCCATAACAGTGTCACTTAGAATAATAATATGAACCTGTCAGCGGAAAAACCAGCACTTTTAGTGGATGCTAATTGATAGTACATATTTGCTGCCGGTTACAGTGTTCTCGCTCAATACTGGAACAATTTCAAAGATTTTTCTTCACATTAGTCCCTTAGACACCAATGCATGGGGAAATAGGGTCCATGTTCAGAAAAACCGAAAAGTAGGGAGGAGTAATAAAGATTGTGTATGCTCTTTTCCAGGCGTTTGGAACTGGCAGGCCAGCTAAAGCAGTGGCACCTGAAAGTTATAGAGATAGTGAAGCGGGGACAACATCGCAAGTCCCTGGATAAACTGTTCCAGGGCTTCAAGCCCGCTGTGGAGTCCTGCTATTTCAACTGGGAGGTGGCCTACCCACTAGAAGGCATCACCTACTGCAGTGCTGATAAGAAGAGTGCCACATTCTGCTGGTCCAGGGCAGTGCAGCACCAGAGAGGAGTCAAAGCTGCTGCAGGGGCAGGCGGAGAAGCATCTGAACCCGGGGGAGGTGGGAGGGCTGACGGCGGGGCTGGGGGAGATTATAAAGGAAGAGGTCACTCGTCCCAACAGGAGGTGGCAGTTCGACCCAAGGAGACCATACTGACCAAGAGGAAGGGTCTGTCAGTGAGCGGAGGGGGAGGAATGCTGGTCCGTCTAGGAGGGGGTGTCTCTCTGGCCCTGGAAGACGGAGGAGGGAAGTGCATGTACAAAGGGCCGGGCTCCTCCTCTGGAGGGAAGCTGAAACTGACACAGGGAGGTGGGAAAGGGGCATCTGTAGGTGGTCCTGGGGGAAGTGGAGGGATAGTAGGGGGTAAGCACGCCAGTGCCAAGCGGCGAACCAGCAGTGAGGACAGCTCCCTGGAGCCGGATATGGCTGAGCTCAGCCTGGACGACGGTTGCAGTCTGGCTCTGGGGGCTGAGGCCAGCAACACGTTTGAGTTCCTCCCCCCGCCACCGGAGATGCTGCCCTCCCCGAGCCCATTGCTCCGAGACTCGCGCAAGTACGGCAACAGCAGCGCGGGGAGCAAGATGTTTGAAACAAAGCGGGTCAGCCATGCCTCGGCTGCACTTCCCGCTGCAGAGACCGGTCCGCCTTGCTTCCCTTCCAAAGAGACAGTGCTGGTTGTTATGGACATGTCCAGCGCTGCAGAGAAGGAAGCAGAGCTGGAGGTGGAGCCAGTCCAGAACAAAGATGAAGATGTAGACTCAGCTGGCAGTACCCAGCCTTCCACCTCAACCACTACGGCGAAATCGGGCGCCGCTCAAACGTGCGCCAAGCCACCGCGGGGCCGCAGAGAGGCGGCAGCAGCAGCAGCAGCAGCAGGGAGCGGGGCAGCAACTGCAGGTGGACTAGCTAACCATGGAGCAGAGGCGGCAGCGGGAGCCGCAGGTGGAGAAGCTGTGGGTGAGGACGACTATCAGGCATACTACCTGAGCGCCGCCTCAGAGGAGGGAGCAGACAGACAGCAGGCTGACAACCACCAAGAGGAGGAGCCGGACATCTTCGCCGGGATGAAACCGCTGGAGCAGGAGGGGCGCATGGAGGTAAGGAAGGAAGACCAAGTGTGTATGTATCCTTAACGTACGTCTGTACGATTGGTGTCTTTTCCTGTTGCAGGGGTAGTGGCTGGTGGAGAACAGTCTTTTCATTTTCTTTATGTTTGTAAGTACACAAGGAATTATGACAATAAATTCATCTTGAATCTTGTTGTGCTGGTTGCGTTTATAGCAGTCAGGGCTGTCCAGGAATGGATGTCAAGATTCAAATACATTGGGACCTCATCCATAAACTGTGCGCTTGGTTTTTATTCATATCATTTAACATAAAATTCTTTTTACTTTACTTTAGTTTTCTTTTTTTATTGTATTTTCTGTCATATTTATAATGTTACAATTTCGGCTGTTCACGTTAAACGTGGCCAAAGCTTCAAATAACGAGGTATTTATAAGAAATCCCTGTGAGCCTAAACCTCAGATTTCCCACTGTTCTGAACGCTCCGGTTTCAGCAGTTTTTTCTACTCTTGGCTCCATATGATGTCATACCGAGCTGGTTTTCCATATATGGTCATCTGCTTCAGGCAGACACGCTACTGCAGTTTTTACATTATGTGTGTGTGTGTGTGTAGGTGCTGTTTGCATGTGCCGAGGCCCTCCATGCTCACGGCTACAGCAATGAGGCGTGCCGCCTGGCCGTGGAGCTGGCCAGAGACCTGTTAGCCAACCCTCCAGACCTGAAAGTGGAGCAGCCACAGACTAAGGTAAATACAGTCCCAAGTCCCAGCACCCTGCCACCCATTCTCCTATGTCCTTTGACTTCTTTTCTCTCCTTCTGTTGTACAGTCTCAATCTTCCAAACTCATCAGTCAGCATCTTGAACTGTGTAGTGGGATATTGAGCCTTTCTTCATGAAGGAAAGCCACCAGATTCTTCTAATATCTGTTTTATATTGGCATTGTTACTGTGCCAGTTTGTAAATGAGCAACAAATATGAACTATTCACAAACAAATATTCAATAAGAAATTCAAAGTGTGAATGTACTTGTCAGATGTAACATGTTGTCACATGTCCTGACATCATTATTAACTTCCCTGGTTTTTGGATTTAGGGTAAGAAGAGCAAGGTGTCGACCAGCCGCCAGACACAGGTCGCCACTAACACGCTGTCGAAAGCCGCCTTCCTCCTCACTGTTCTCAGTGAACGACTGGAGCTCCACAACCTGGCCTTCTGCACTGGCATGTTCTCCCTGGAACTCCAGAGACCACCGGCGTCTACCAAAGCTCTGGAGGTCTCTCATTCTTACATAAATACACACACATTTTGTTTGCACAGCTACCTCTTAATATCCTAAAAGTTAATTGCATTGAATGGTTGTAGAGTAGCATTTATTGTTATTTTGTATCTGTCTTCGATTCATAACGCTCTAAAAAAATGGGATTTTAACGAATGCATTTTTTATTATCTAATGATAGCCCGTTTATGCAGAGCTGTAATTGAAGAAAAATGCAATCATTGCCAAGCATTGTGTCAAGGCTGTACCAAGGCGCGAAGGCAGGATCTGCTGGCTGCTGTCTGGTCATTTGTTGAGAGGGTTTTCCCACAATGCAACTCTATGGCCTCAAAAGCCTTTGATTATGCCTAATGAGCCCTGTTGACATATCTATTGCCATTACATGTCAGGCTGCAACTACAAATTACGTTTTAATCTGCCAATGATTGAATGTTTTTTCACTCTTTGCTTGAAAAAGCGTAGAAACAAGAAATGGATTATCAAAATAGTTGCTGATTATCTTTTATGATGAATTGACAAATGTTTCAGCTCTAATTTAATGCCATTTTTCTAAACTGAAGATGAACAATTCTAGGCCCTTTAGTATTGTTTGGGACTGATGCACAGTATGTGTTCTGACTTGCTGTTCGTGTAGTCATGCACACTTAGATTTAAAAAGAGCTACGTCTGTTATAGTGTGGATGTCGGTATAAAAAAGGACGCTGGTAAGAATGAAAAGAAGGCCGCATTAGGACTGCACGTTGCTTTTAAACTCGACTTGTTGCAGTGTTCTCTGTATGTCACTCTGAATAGGAGTGTCCCCTAAATGCTATAAATGTAACGGAACTGTGTCCAAGCTAGGACACTTTTTGGCTAACGTTCTATCAAATTATCTGTTCAAATACGCATATCAATGATTTTGCAATGTGTTTACTTAATGTAATGGTGTCAAACTAAAATATAACTTCTTAGCTAAAGGTATATCTTTATTATTAACTTTAGCGTTGTTTTAACAAGAGTATGCAGCAGGAAGCTAACTCCGCTAGCCGTGCCCTACCCTTGGCCATACTTGTACTCCCATTTCTCCCCGCTGTAAAAACTTGCTGGGCGCTGCCGTTTTTTCAGGACATTAACCGTATTAACAGGTCTCCCAAATTGTGGTCAACACATCACGGACCGCACTTCTGTTCTTCACAATAGAAGAGTTGCTGCAACAACTCCAAATGATTGAGTAAAAGCTCCTTTATTTCCCGCGTTAGACCAGATATGTCCAGACAGCGAATTTACGAATCCTACTATGGCCACACCAAGTTCCGCCCTTCAATAGCAGCTCGATTGGTTGGGGTTAGGCATTGACCTCGAGTGGTTAAGATTAGGATAGCCGATTGGTCAGGGGATAGGACCTGTACAAATCAGGTTACTTTACCTTGCGTAAGCTTGGACGCCTGGCCAATAGTAGTGATTGAAGGGTGGGTCATGGCGTGGCCATAGTAGGTTTCGTAATTTTGCGTCCAGATATGGCCACAAGCTGTGAACGGTGTTTGAACATGGACACAGTGACTTACTAGTATTTACTTTTCCTTCTTCAACAAAAACAACAGTTGAATAATGCACTTGTTTTCTAAGAAGAATGCACATCACATGTCAGTCAGTCGGTCTGACATTTATTTCCTTTTTAAAGAAGTACAACACTTACAGCATTTACGTTAGCAGCTACATTTAGCCTAGCTGCCCTTGCTTATAAAGAAAATAAACAAGACGGCCCCGCAGCACAAATTAAATACATTTCACAGTAGTGCAAAGATAATAAAAACGTATAATCTCAAGAAAATAATTGAGACTGGCCTTAAATTCAACAAGTCTAATAGACATGTAGATTAAACCAAAATATTGTAAAAAATAAAATATTTTTATAAAACTATAAAAACAAAACCAGATAAAGTGTTGTAAGGAAACTTGATCTAGCCAGACAGGCTCTAACTGTTTGTAAAATGATTTCTTAAAAAAAAAGAAAAATCTTTAAAGGTCCTATGACATGCTGCTTTTTGGATGCTTTTATATAGACCTTAGTGGTCCCCTAATACTGTATCTGAAGTCTCTTTTATATAGGCCTTAGTGGTCCCCTAATACTGTATCTGAAGTCTCTTTTATATAGACCTTAGTGGTCCCCTAATACTGTATCTGAAGTCTCTTTTATATAGACCTTAGTGGTCCTCTAATACTGTATCTGAAGTCTCTTTTATATAGACCTTAGTGGTCCCCTAATACTGTATCTGAAGTCTCTTTTATATAGGCCTTAGTGGTCCCCTAATACTGTATCTGAAGTCTCTTTTTATATAGACCTTAGTGGTCCCCTAATACTGTATCTGAAGTCTCTTTTATATAGGCCTTAGTGGTCCCCCTAATACTGTATCTGAAGTCTCTTTTATATAGACCTTAGTGGTCCCCTAATACTGTATCTGAAAGTCTCTTTTATATAGGCCTTAGTGGTCCCCTAATACTGTATCTGAAGTCTCTTTTATATAGACCTTAGTGGTCCCCCCTAATACTGTATCTGAAGTCTCTCTTTATATAGGCCTTAGTGGTCCCCTAATACTGTATCTGAAGTCTCTTTTATATAGGCCTTAGTGGTCCCTAATACTGTATCTGAAGTCTCTCTTTATATAGGCCTTAGTGGTCCCCTAATACTGTATCTGAAGTCTCTTTTATATAGACCTTAGTGGTCCCCTAATACTGTATCTGAAGTCTCTTTTATATAGACCTTAGTGGTCCCCTAATACTGTATCTGAAGTCTCTTTTATATAGACCTTAGTGGTCCCCTAATACTGTATCTGAAGTCTCTTTTATATAGACCTTAGTGGTCCCCCCTAATACTGTATCTGAAGTCTCTTTTATATAGGCCTTAGTGGTCCCCTAATACTGTATCTGAAGTCTCTTTTATATAGGCCTTAGTGGTCCCCTAATACTGTATCTGAAGTCTCTTTATATAGGCCTTAGTGGTCCCCCTAATACTGTATCTGAAGTCTCTTTTATATAGGCCTTAGTGGTCCCCCTAATACTGTATCTGAAGTCTCTTTTTTATATAGGCCTTAGTGGTCCCCTAATACTGTATCTGAAGTCTCTTTTATATAGGCCTTAGTGGTCCCCTAATACTGTATCTGAAGTCTCTTTTATATAGGCCTTAGTGGTCCCCTAATACTGTATCTGAAGTCTCTTTTATATAGGCCTTAGTGGTCCCCCTAATACTGTATCTGAAGTCTCTTTTATATAGACCTTAGTGGTCCCCCTAATACTGTATCTGAAGTCTCTTTATATAGGCCTTAGTGGTCCCCCTAATACTGTATCTGAAGTCTCTTTTATATAGGCCTTAGTGGTCCCCCCAAATACTGTATCTGAAGTCTCTTTTATATAGACCTTAGTGGTCCCCTAATACTGTATCTGAAGTCTCTTTTATATAGGCCTTAGTGGTCCCCCTAATACTGTATCTGAAGTCTCTTTTATATAGGCCTTAGTGGTCCCCCTAATACTGTATCTGAAGTCTCTTTTATATAGGCCTTAGTGGTCCCCTAATACTGTATCTGAAGTCTCTTTTATATAGGCCTTAGTGGTCCCCTACTGTATCTGAAGTCTCTTTATATAGGCCTTAGTGGTCCCCCTAATACTGTATCTGAAGTCTCTTTTATATAGGCCTTAGTGGTCCCCTAATACTGTATCTGAAGTCTCTTTTATATAGGCCTTAGTGGTCCCCTAATACTGTATCTGAAGTCTCTTTTTATATAGACCTTAGTGGTCCCCTAATACTGTATCTGAAGTCTCTTTTATATAGACCTTTGTGGTCCCCTAATACTGTATCTGAAGTCTCTTTTATATAGACCTTTGTGGTCCCCTAATACTGTATCTGAAGTCTCTTTTATATAGGCCTTAATGGTCCCCTAATACTGTATCTGAAGTCTCTTTTATATAGGCCTTAGTGGTCCCCCTAATACTGTATCTGAAGTCTCTTTTATATAGGCCTTAGTGGTCCCCTAATACTGTATCTGAAGTCTCTTTTATATAGGCCTTAGTGGTCCCCTAATACTGTATCTGAAGTCTCTTTTATATAGGCCTTAGTGGTCCCCTAATACTGTATCTGAAGTCTCTTTTATATAGGCCTTAGTGGTCCCCTAATACTGTATCTGAAGTCTCTTTTTATATAGGCCTTAGTGGTCCCCTAATACTGTATCTGAAGTCTCTTTTATATAGGCCTTAGTGGTCCTCTAATACTGTATCTGAAGTCTCTTTTATATAGGCCTCAGTGGTCCCCTAATACTGTATCTGAAGTCTCTTTTATATAGGCCTTAGTGGTCCCCTAATACTGTATCTGAAGTCTCTTTCCTGAAATTCAGCCTTGGTGCAGAATTACAGCCACTAGAGCCAGTCCCACAATGAGCTTTCCTTAGGATGTGCCATTTCTGTGTCTGTAGCTTTAAATGCTATTGAGGAGGAGAAAATCAGCTTTCATTTTCTCAAAGGCAGAGCAGGATACCCAGGGCTCGGTTTACACCTGTCACCATTTCTAGCATTCTAGACTGGGGGAACTCATATTAATGTTAAAAAAACCTCATAAAGTGAAATTTTCAGGCCATGAGACCTTTAAAAAAATGTATTCCAGGGAAAAGAATGGATTAAAAAAATCAGCAGAAAAAAAATCACGATACGTACGTAAATCCCTTTTTTTCCCCCACCCTTATTGTATATGATATATCCAAACTAGGAGTAGAGCTGCTATAGAATGAGGAGACCTGAACGTGTACTAAACTGAGTGCATGTGTGTGGGTTGACCAGGTGAAGCTGGCCTACCAGGAGTCGGAGGTGGTGTCTCTGCTGAAGAAGATTCCTCTGGGCCTGGTGGAGATGTCGGCCATCCGAGAGAGAGCCGAGCAGCTCCGAGACGGAAACTTCTGCGACTACAGACCTGTGCTGCCTCTCATGTTGGCCAGCTTCATCTTTGATGTTCTGTGTACCCCAGGTAAGCACCAATTACTCTCTGATCATTGGAGTTCAAGATACAAAACATTGAACTCTACTGACGTTTTCGTCATTGAAGATATAAAAAAGGGTACTTACAGTGTCGTTTTTGTCTTGCCTAGTTTTTAAGATTGGTCTAATACTTCAAATAAACAAAGCCATCTAGTTTTCTCTTCATAGATATTTGGGATATAAGTCACAGCCATGCCATTTGTTTTACAGTTGGTTCTCGTCAGCTCCAAGCTGAAAAATAGATCAAATATCCTACGAAGACCGATCAAGACCAGTTACCTGTGTGTGTGTGTGTGTGTGTGTGTGTGTGAGTGTAAAGTGGCAGCTTAGTGACTGAAGAAGTTGCACTGTTATTTCTCCGACCAAGCTTAGGATGTTTTTATTGAGAACTTCCAAGAATTAACATTCCCTTTTTACTTTATTTCCATATTGTTTGTGCAGTCGTGTCCCCAACGGGTTCCCGTCCACCAAGCCGCAACCGTAACAACGAGATGCCCGGTGATGAGGAGCTGGGCTTCGAGGCTGCTGTCGCTGCACTTGGTACATTTATTCTCTGTCTGGTTTCGATTCTGTCACTCTTTCTGCTCCTCAGTATCTCTTTTTCCCTCCTCACCACTTTTCTCACATCCTCTATCTTTTGTCCATACCGTCCACTGTGCCATATGTCTCCCACACGCTTTCCTGCTGTAATCTTTCCTCTTGTCTCCGCTCTCTGTGTGTGTCTGCAGGTATGAAGACCACCGTGAGTGAGGCGGAGCATCCTCTGCTGTGTGAAGGAACGAGGCGGGTGAAAGGTGACCTGGCTCTGGCTCTCATGATCACCTATAAGGATGACCAGAGCAAGCTCAAGAAGGTAGCCATCAGTACAGTGATCATTCTAACATTTGATAAGAAAATGGCACTTTCTTCATGTGTGACTGATAACCGTGAGATGTGTTCTTCTAGTAAGCCAGGCAGGGCAAAAATAGAAATAGGATGAGAGCTTCGGGCCGTGCTTGGAGAACCGTGCATTATTTCCTGTTTTTAGTACTTACACATGAAAGATGATTCTGTTTTGGGTCACAAAAATGGTTCTCTTTTGACACGTGGGCAAATACTTACAGAAAACATAACACACAAGTAACATGGGATAGATATGTATACAGGGGACAAAATGTATGTAGGAGTCAAACTGTGAGTTCCTGTGCAGGCCTACACATACAGAACCAACCAGGAACAATGGAAAACGCCATATAGAGAGCCTTTTACACAACATTGAATTGCTTCTGCTGGGGAAATCCAGAATAAGAACACCTTAAAGCCTCATTATCCTTATACTAGGCATCGACCCATACTGGTTTTTCAAGGCAGATACCAATACTAATTATTAGTAGTTAATGAAACCGATAACTGATATTTGGAACCAATATGCATTTACATAATCTGCAAACTGCCCAAAAAAAAAAACGGCCCAATCATCGGTCTGTCCCTAATTTATACGAACGATGGATCTATTATTTTGATTATGGAAAGGGTTATTGAGTGAAAAAGCACTACCTGCCCAGCACCAAACAGCAGACACTGTTAGAGACAAGCTGGGACTAGTGGAGCATTTAGCAGCTAAAGACACAGGAGCCAAACCAGAGCTAAATGGATGTTAATGTGGCTCTCTGTCCGCTGCTATTATATTAGAGATGTTGCGATACCATTTCTTCCTTCCCGATACCGATTCCAATACCTGAACTTGCGTATCGGCTGATTCTGAGTACCGATTTGTTAGCATGTTAAAAGACACATATCTATATTACTATTAACTGTTTTAACAGTTGTGCACTACTATCCCTGTATTAATGTGATATGATTTCTACCATTGTTGTATGGCCTGGCTCAGGTTTAACTCTCGAACCCCACAAATAATGAACACTGTAGAACTTTCTTTTATTATCCAGTCAGTCCTAACGGAAAAAGAACATAAATGAACTACGTGAAAGTAGAATTTCTTCAGGGCTAAATTACGCGGTATCGGATCGGAGCATAAACTCCAGTACTTACTGATACCAGCGTTTTAGGCGGTATCGGAGGCTTTTCCGATACTGGTATCGGTATCGGAACATCTTTAGTAAGCATGCAACTGTTTGCTAACAAGCTCATCAAATCAACTTTGTAATTAGGGACCCAAGCAGCGCAGCTCGCTGTTGGAACCCTATTGATTTTGTTTTCTTTCTTTGTTCCTTTCTTTCTTTCTCTCTTTCTTTCTTTCTTTCTTTCTTATTTTTCTCCGCTAAAAGTGTTCGTGCAGCAAAAACCGTAAGACTAAAAGTCACCGAAATTGGCAGGTGGGTTGCAAATTCCACCCACTACTCAGGCACAAACAAAATACACTCATTGTCCTCAAGGTGGGGCTGTAAACGATCAGATTTACGTTTTTTTTTTTTTCACAATTATCTCAATCGGCTTGGCTTTTAGAGTCACCCTTTCTCCATTGTTTTTAATGAATCTCAATTCATCTGCATCTTTGCTCCAAATGCCTTCTGCTCTAAAAATGCTCAAAAATTCTATTTTCACAAACCCATCGAGAAACTTTACACAGAGTAGTTTGTAACCGTACAGAAGTCCTGACGGCTCATTTAAAGACACAGTTTCTGAATCGTGGCTGTGTGCATTTCTCTGTGGATTGAGCGTTTGGACACTTTCACAGTATTTATATAGCAGCTCAACCTGCTGTAATCAAGAAAGACATGGAAATCTCACTTTAGATTAGATTAGAGTCAACTGTATTGTCATTGTGCAGAGTACAAGTACAAAGACAGCGAAATGCAGTTTGCGTCCAACCAGAACTGCAAAAAAAAAGCAGAAAAGTGCAATGTGATATTCAAGTAGGTGGTGCATAGGCAGGACAAGAAATAGATTGCAGTGTTATAAGAGCAGAATAAATATGGCTATGTAATATGAACAATGTATGAACAACATGTACAGATATGTGCAATGTAGTAGCAGCAGGGTTCATACTTTTTGAAAAAACCTGCAAAAGTTATGGAATTTAAAAAATGCAAATTCCAGGCCTGGAAAGGTTTTGGAAACCTAAAAAGACCCAGAAAGTTTTCGATAGTCATGGAATTTTTTTTTTTAAACACAGAATAATAATATGTGATTAATAAATGTATTTCACGTCGTCCTGACCTCACCGTTCTATTCGGGGCGCGATATTACGACTCCCACTATGAACCACATACATTGTCATTCATTTTATTGTTAAACCTCTGAGGGTGAACTTAACACAGATTTCTATTCTTATTGTATAATGTCGACTGACTTTTTCAGGAATACATAGTCATGGAAATTTGCCGAAAAGTCATGAAAAATTATTGGTTAAATGCGTATGAACCCTGTAGCAGTGATATTATACTAGTAGTAAGAATAATATAGATATAGATGTATGCAGTGTATTAACAGACTATATAATAAGAAAAACAGAATAAATATGGATATACTGAATGAACCATATAGACAGAAATGTACAGTATGTACAGCTATGTGCAGTGTGGTTACATTATAAGAGTAGTAAGAATAAGTGTATGTGCAGGATGAATAGTATGAAGAGCAGTAGAATCTGGCTATGTATATGTGTAATTACAGTATGTACATCTGTAAATAAATAAATAAATAGATCAGTATGGGTGGGGTAGGGTAGTGGGGGGGGCTTAGTGGGTTAATTATCACCGGGATGCAGAGTTAGAGTTCAGTACTTCTTGCAGTATGGGACATGTAATGATCAACACTTCACTTCTCACTCTAAACAGGATTGGAGACTTACTTTTCGAAGTTAACCAGGGGTGGTGGTGTGGGAGGGGGAGGGGGTAGTGGTGGGACATGGTGTTTGCTTACCTAAACAGACCTTACCCAGTTGTTCAACCTTCCCGTGCTAAATCCAGATGTTCTAAAATCAGATAATCTCACATCACACATCTGTTTCAACAGATCACCAAGAATCAAAGCCAGCTATGGGAGTTTAGGAAGTGAAGTTTCTCCTCCGGTTTCTTAAATTAACACGTCCCCCTCCCTCTCCCCCCTCTCTCTCACTCCCTGTGTTCCCGGGTTCCTGTGTGTGTGTCTCTCGCTCTCTCTCTCTCTCTCTCTCTCTCTCTCTCTCTCTTCCTCCTCCCATCCTCAGATTCTGGATAAATTGTTGGACAGGGAGAGTCAGACCCACAAGCCCCAGACGTTAAGCTCCTTCTACTCCAGCAAGCCGGCAGCCGGCAGCCAGCGCAGCCCGTCCAAACACACTGCGGCCAGCCACAGTGGGGCGAGCACGGCCACCGGAGGGGTCTCCAAACACGCACCCTCGTCTTCGTCTGCCACCGCCGTGGCCGCCTCTTCGTCCAGCTCTTCCTCTGCTGTGGCGGTGGCTGGTGAAGAGGTGGCTCATCAGGCTGATCTGAACTCAGTGCAGAACAGTACAGCGGGAGAGAGAAGCACGCAGACCAAGGAGCATGGTGAGAACCTCTCTGGCTGCCATATGTTATACTGTAGAGCAGAGATCTTCAACAGGTGGTCTGGAGAGTTGCTGCAGGGGGGGGGCTCCAAATTATTGTTTGATGGGTTAAAACAAATATGTCTGAAAGTATACATTAACATGAATCCAACATATTATAATTAGTGCTGTCAGTTAAACGCGTTGTTAACGCAAACCCATTTCAACGGCGTCAGTTTTTTTATCGTAAGATTACCGTTCTTTTTGGCCTAGCAAACTTTGTAGTTTTTTCACATGCTGTTGCAACAACTAGTAACGTTAGAAAAACTACAACACCACACCGGATCTAGCTAGACGGGAAACAAAACACTCGTTTGGGCTTGCGAGCCGGCCAAAGAGTAGTAGGCTAACGTTACGTTTTGAGTGGCTGGCGAGCGCGAGACACCGAAATGGATGCCAATAAGATTCTGAATGGAAAGTTTACTTTTAAAAAGTTGCCAAATGGTTCCATTGACAAGACCAAAGTGATCTGTGTGTTTTGTCGTTGTGAACTGAGCTATCACAAGCACACAGCTGATGGCCAAGCACACAGCTGATGGCCAAGCACACAGCTGAAGGCCAAGGTAGCCATAAGATAGCCATCCACAGATACAGTTAAGCTTTAAGCTAAGGATTTACTGCACACATTAAATCATGATGTATAAATATATGAATATGCCAACAATTTTTATTTTAAAAGCTTAGTATTGAATGCAACATCAAAATGTACGCGTTGAGGCTTTAGGCCACCCTATACGTTATTGTAGGCCCTACAATAGTAGGCCCTAGTAGGTCTTTTTTTCAGCTAAGGGGTCCTTGGCCTAAAAAATGTTGAAGACCCCTACTGTAGAGCACATGTGTCAAACTCAAGGCCCGCGGGCCGAACCCGGCCCCTCGCAGATTTCGATCCGGCCCTCCTATTAATTTAGGTTTATAATAAAGTTTGGCCCGTCTAGTTGTGCGCCAAACCAAAAAGTCAAACTCCAATTACGCACCCAATTTGGCAGATTTACCAACGTTGAGACTCAGAAATTCCCCCAGAAGCAGAGAGTTTTCATATTTAGGCTGTGAAACAGGTTGTTGTAAAAAAATGTAGTCATTGTCATGCTTGATTTTTCTAAACTCTTATGATGGCTAAGGAACTTTTTAAGGGCTTTGTGTTGACCAAAGTTCGACAGAAAGCCCTTAAACGAGTGACAAAGAAAGCAACAAAACGGACAAATGTTTAAAAAAAGGGACAAACACGTCTGAGAAAGCCACAAAAAAGTCTGAAAAAGCAACACAAATGACCACAAAAAGTGACATGCAATAATACAGTCGAAGATATTTGACTGTGCAGTATGTATTTAAAAGCATGTCAATAAACTGTACATGTCTGGCCCTTGATGTAATTCTCTTTTCCAGTGTGGCCCTTAGTGAAAACAGTCCTGCTGTAGATCATCCACAGCAGCCTCATATTTTAGAAATGGTTACGAGACACTCTGGCTCATTAGGGAGCAGCGGTTCAGCAGTATAATTAGGATCTGTGTTTTAAAAAAATGATCTTTAATTCAGGTAATCACGCTATGGTAACGCAGTATTATTTGATAGCGATAGGGCTGGGCAACATGGATCAAATCAATATCAATATATACAATATTTTTGACCAAATATCTCGATATTGTGGGGTTGACAAATGGTCCATCCATCCATCTTCATCCGCTTATCCGGGGTCGGGTCGCGGGGGTAGCAGCTCCAGCAGGGGACCCCAAACTTCCTTTCCCGAGCCACATTAACCAGCTCCGACTGGGGGATCCCGAGGCGTTCCCAGGCCAGGTTGGAGATATAATCCCTCCACCTAGTCCTGGGTCTCCCCCGAGGCCTCCTCCCAGCTGGACGTGCCTGGAACTCCTCCCTAGGGAGGCGCCCAGGGGGCATCCTTACCAGATGCCCGAACCACCTCAACTGGCTCTGTCTGGTTGACAAATGGTGCTTTCACAAAATATTGACACAGTGAGATTTTTGATAAATAATCATCAGTAATGTGGATGTAATGACTTACGGTGCATTCAGACCAAAAAAGCGATCCGGCAATCAATGAAACGTCCCATTTGTGTGACATCCTGTTGTGTTCTTAACTCCCCCCCCAAACAAAGCACAAGTAGACTTTATATTTCACAACTACAGTTCTCCGCCAGATTGTTTATAGAACTCAACGTTTCCGACCGCACTTGAAGGCAGCTTCATTTCACAGGAGAGAGAAAAGAGACGAGTGAGTGATTTGTTGTTGCAGGAAACATTCAGCTGTTACACAAACTCCCGGGCAGTTCAGTGCTTGCGTTTCGTTTTTACCCCTGGTCATTTTTTTAAAAACTTTCTTGTGGCAGCGCTAGAGGCAGTGATGTTTCCTGTTTCCTGTACGTGACTCTCTCGCCGCCTCAAAACACGGTGACAAGTCTGATCGCCCGTTGACGTCGCGTTGCGTTTCTCCAAAAGTTGAGTCGGTCTCAACTTTTTTCCGCAGGCCCGCTGTGTTTCTTTTAAGTTTCCCACCTGCGTCAACCCCGCCGCAGCCTAAACACACTACCCCCACTCAAAATAGATGGAAAGACCTGCGTTTTTGCTGGACCGTCGGACAGCCGACGCAGGCAGTCTGAGTCCATCTAAGTGGGTAAAATAATAGAACAGCTAGAACAGTCTGGTAAGTGCAGAATATTACATCACATTACTGTAACGCAGCCGGTAAAACCAGGAAATGTCTTGCCATATTACGATATCCCAATCTAAGACGATATCTGGTCTCATATCACGATAACGTTATAATATTGATAAATTGGCCAGCCCTAGATAGTAAAAGATGTTCTTTCCTTGCAGTGTCAGATGGGCCTCCTTCATCCAGTGACCAGCAGAATGAAACGGCTCCATTTAAGCCTGAGGCCACCGTGCCCAGTCGGCTGGCGCTGGGGGCGCGCTGTGGATACAGCCAGCGCTGCTGGGGCTCACCTGTCCGGCAGAAGAAGAAACACACCGGTAAACTCAATCATCTCTATATTCTTTACACAGAGCACATACTTCACACTGGCACTACCTCCTCTTTTTAAGAGAATCTGTTTAACTTAGTCCTACTTTTGGGACCAGTCAATCCGCAGATACAAGATGCCAATAGACTGCAGACTAATAGACTTAAGAACTGATTTGTCCCTGCTGCCACTGGCCCTTTAAATAACTCAATGTGATCTTTATATAGTATTTATTTCTTATTGTTTGCCTGGTGGTTACTGCTGGCTGCGCAAGAAATTGCCCCTTGGGGATACCAAAGATATCCTTGATCCTTGCTGTACAGCCACATGATTTTTTAGCCTGGATCATATTTCTGAAACCGCTCCACATCCACAGAATGAACCTGCACACATACTAGTGATCAGGGATGGATCCGATCGGCGCCAATATGGGCATTTTTTAACTGATCGGGGATGGGCATTCACCCCGATCACCTTACTCCGATCATTTAGTCACCTGATTGCTGAATTATCAGCTGAGCACAATTTGCGGCAGAACGTGAACTGATTTTATATGTGAGTTTTACAAAAATGTTAAATGTATTTGGTAAACAAAAAAGCGGAGTGCAGCTCTATTATGTAGGCAAACACAAGTATCGGATTGGGACTCGGTATCGGCAGATATTCAATATTTTATAAAATCGGATCGGGATCAAGGGCCAAAAATATGATGTGCACGTTGTTTCGGACAGGCATGGCGAGTATCGACAGCAGTGCTCCGGAGACGACCTCTGACAGTTCCCCCACCCTCAGCCGGCGGCCGCTCCGGGGCGGCTGGGCAGCGACATCGTGGGGGCGGGGCCAGGACAGTGACAGCATCAGCAGTTCATCATCCGATTCGCTGGGCTCCTCCTCCTCCAGCGGCTCTCGCAGGGCAGGGGGCGGGGCCAGGGCCAAGAGCACCGACACCAGCAGGTAAGCACAGACTTCCTCCTCATCAGGTCACTAAAGCCTTTTTCGCACGGGATTAGTATCCTCTCGGGACCTCGTGTGATTTAGAAAGTCTCCCCCATCTGCAGCACTGTTGTCGGCCAGTGCGTCAGCATGCCGACCCTGGTGAAGGACAGTGTTAATTAGGTGATCGAGACAAGAAAGTCTCCTATACGGTTCCAGGGCTTTGATTATGTTGCTGCCTTGATCTGTTCCCCTCACTATTCAGCTGAGGGAGCAGCTAGGGTCGAGTTTTTTTTTTACGTTTCTTCATTCGGATCCATTTGCGATCCGTTCCATTCTGAATAAACAAACAACGCCGTTTACATGCTTCGTCCTTGTTGTATTATTCATTAAGATAATTCTAAACAGATTTCTGTAGTTGAAACAACTCAGAATTGTAGTTGAGAACGTCAGTTATAACGGCCCACGTATTAAAAAAATGTCTGGTTTAAATCGGGCTCAGGCTCATAATTCCAGTTAATGTGTCGGGACGGGCCAGGCTCGGACACAACGGGCTCGGGTAGGGTCGGGCTTGATTTTTTGGGCCCGATCTAAGCGCTATCGCATGGGATTAATATTATCACAGGACCTCGGTGTTCGGCGAACTATGGTAGGTCATTTGCGGGGGAATTTTAACTTTACAAATTACAGACATGGCCGATTTTTTGCACGGGATTAAGATAATGATTACGAATGACTAGAGGTCTCCAGGTAATACTAATCCAGTGCGATTAGGCCTCATGACATATGAAGTAAAAGCACTAGCTGGGTTACTGGAATGACCAACAACACAGCAGATTGAATTAAAAACAAAGGCTGTCTGTTAACAGAAGTCTACTTCGTCTACAACTGATTTCTCATCAGTTGGCATCTGCTGACTTGCAGACAGTCAACTCCCTGTCAACCTGTGGTCCCCAGCAGGGGGTTTTATAAAGGAGGCTAAAGCTGGTATTATACTGTGACCCAAGGGGTTAACACGAGTCCCGCTGTAGATGCATATGGCATAGTTGTTTTGTTTTTTTATTTCTAGTTCAGCATCTTATTTGACCTGTTGATGTCAACACTACAACAATAGACCGATGTATCGTACATGATCTGGCCATATCCTGTTTAAAATCCTATTCCCCACTGTAACTGTGTTTACATTCTTTCATTGACTTTGTGATACAGAGCGATGGTGGGCTATGAACCTACTTATAGAACTGGAGTCACATCCAGGTAACTTCAATTTCTCCTTGTCTCATTACTTCTTTCATTCACTGTGATAGAGAGCCGGGTTCGCACTGAAAAGGCGGCTTGCGATGGAAATGTATTATGTGTTGTTAGTGAAAAAGAAAATATTACTGAGGGTAACTACCATTTTTTTTCAACCTGGACCCTATTTTCCTAAGTTTTTGTGTGTAAGTTACTGATAGGAACAATACTCTTTGAAATTGGTCCAGTATTATACGATGGAACCAGCAGCCACACCGGGCTGCAATGTAACCCTACAGGGCAAATGTGCATCGTCAGTTTGGTCCACTAAAAGTGCTTTATTTTGCCACTGAAAGGCTTAATTATTATTTTAAGTGTCTGACATTATGGAAAGGATCCCCACAGAGAGAGACCTATTCAAGATCTTTCTGTTTAACCAGAAACAGCTCTGAAGTCGCTAGCGCTAAACCCACCAGACTCCATTTAAAAACAATACTTCTAGCGTGTATAGAGCCAACATATTTTCACATGTAAATCGGTAAACTATGTGTTTATTTCAACCAAAACTAGAGTTTTGATGGTTGGGAAAGTGGAAAGACCTAAAACGTCTTTTCGTAGTTTTATTTTGTTTCTGTCGACTTCGAATGAAGTGTGTTTTATGATGCTAAAATTACTGTTTATTTACATGGAGTCTGGTGGTTTAGTGAACACGATTTCACAGATGTTTCTATGTTTAAAAAAAAAAAAAAAAAGGATCTTACTCTTTAACAGAAATGTCGACCTCCTTAGAAATCCTTTCCATAATGTTGTCAGACACTTAGAATATTAATCTGAGTCTGTCAGTGGCAAAACGAGCACTTTTGTGAAGGTAAATACAAGCTGGACAGTTGTTCTATTAACTTACATTGTAGCTTGTTTCTCCGCTGCCGACTGCACCGATCTCACTTAATACTGCACCAATGTCAAAGATTGGTGTTCCCATCAGTCACTTAGACACAAAAACATAGGAAAATAGGGTCCAGGTTGAAAAAAACGGTAGTTATCCTTTAATTTCCTTAATGATTTCTTCACTCTGAACAATGTCCTCCAGCATCTGAAACTTGTATGAGAAAACGCAAGCAGCCCAAGCTGACCAGTCCCAGCTCTTGTGGTGTCCAAGTGGTATATCTGTAGCTGCTGTAGTCCCCGTGTGTTTTATTTTACAAGTAGGTGCACGTGAGCCACGGCATAGCTACGCGGCTACAACATAACCCCTTAATGTACAACTCTAAATCCACCTTAATAAAAGTGATGTTCTGACTTGAGCCAAACACAGACCTCAGATGTAAAGCACAGATCACATCAGTTCACAGTGACATTAAAGAGAAGGTGACAGTATAGAGATGTTCAGCGATGTGCTGAGATACAAGCAGGGGCAAAACACTGAACTCCCCGATTACCTTAGTTGGCAATCTTGTCATCTGACAAGTGATATGATGGTTGCCATATGATGGAAATAGTTTTAAATAACCTTCATATTGGCTGTCTGCTGCACCCATGCTTCCAATAAATTGTTGAATTTGATGATCAGTAGGGCTGGGCAATATATCGATATTATATTGATATTGTGATATGAGACTAGATACCTTACCGGACTGTTCTAGTTGTTCTATTATTTGCCTTTACCCACTTAGTTATTAAATCCACGATACTGATGATTATTTATCAAAAATCTCGTTGTGTATATATTTTGTGAAAGCACCAAATGTCAACCTTACAATATCACCGCAATATCGATGTATTTGGCCGAAAATGTCGTGATATTAGATTTTCTCCATATCGCCCAGCCCTAATGTCGAGGTATTTACATGACATTTCAAGTGAGGGCAAATTTATGAAAATTCTACTTTATTACCAATCAAAGGAGATGGACAACACAACAAACAAGAGGGCGACAGAAAATCCAAACAGGCCTACAATAAGCATGAGGCCTCAGGGCGCGATACAGTCAAACAATAGCAATGCAGATCAGAGATGAGCTAAAGCTCAGTTGGAGTAGGACCAGGTCTGCCTGGAAGGATCAGTCTGCTTAGTTGAGCAGGTTTTTCCTAAAAAAAAATAAATAAATAAAAAAAAAAATCCAAATCTCATTTACAGTAGATCTATTTGTGTCATTATTCTGAACAACTTAGATTCATTCTAATTCACACGTCGCATATTTCCCTGTGTTCAGGTACAAAGGGCGACGTCCAGAGTGCCATGCCCCCCACGTGCCCAACCAGCCATCAGAGGCAGCGGCCCATTTTTACTTTGAGCTGGCCAAAACGGTGCTGATCAAAGCCGGAGGAAACTCCTCCACCTCCATTTTCACCCAGCCGTCAGCCAGCGGGGGCCACCAGGGGCCCCACAGAAACCTGCACCTGTGTGCCTTTGAGATTGGCCTGTATGCTCTTGGCCTTCACAACTTTGTCTCACCCAACTGGCTGTCCAGGACCTACTCCTCCCACGTGTCCTGGATCACTGGTGAGCAGGAGTGTGTTGTGAGAAAGAAAAAAAAGTTAGACAGAACTACAAAGACCAAGACTTTTCTCAATATCTTTCCTTCCTGCCCACATGATGTATTCTCCCCTCCTTCTCTCAGGCCAGGCCATGGAGATTGGAAGTGCTGCCCTGAACATTTTGGTGGAGTGCTGGGACGGTCACCTCACCCCTCCAGAGGTGGCGTCCCTTGCTGACCGAGCATCGCGGGCCAGGGACCCCAACATGGTTCGGGCGGCAGCTGAGCTGGCCCTGAGCTGCCTGCCTCACGCTCACGCTCTCAATCCTAATGAAATCCAGAGAGCCCTGGTGCAGTGCAAAGAGCAGGTACTGTGGGAGTGGGGGGTTTACCGTTGAGAATAGTCTCGCATTGCCAGCTCCATCTCCACAGCGCTGTGGAGGAAGGTCTGGCAATGCGAGACTACCAGCAAGTTAACTTAGCAGTTAGGAAATAGATTGTATAGCCTACTTTTCTTGTACAATCATAAGTTTTCTTAATTGCTTTGATTTTATTTTTTTTAACTGATATTAGTCGAAATTTGTATTGTCAGTTAAACGGTTAAACATTGACATCCGTAGCTACAAAGTGTTGGTATGTTTCCTGTTTTCATGTACGGGACTCTCACACCGCCTCAAACACACCCACAAGTCTGATGTCCGGTTACATGATTGGCCACCTTGAGACAGTGTGACATGGGGTTGCGTTCCTCCAAAAGTTGATTCTGTCTCAACTTTTCGCCCACGGCAGCCTAAACGCACTACCCCAATTCAAAATGAAAGTCAAGACCTGCGTCTTTGCCTGACCTTCGGACCTTTTCAGTATTTCCTCTGACGCTGACCTCCCTGTTGCACTGCGGCGGGCCCTGGCGTTTACATCTCTGCTAGCCCGGAGACTGATCTTGCTCAACTGGAGTCTCCCCTACAGCACCTACATTTAAATACACTCTGGTCCAGTAGACCTGAACTCCTCATATGTAATAGTTATGTGTAGGGGGGGGGGGGTGTACCTTGTGCAGTCATTGAAAATTAGTTAGTTTGTTATTCACAGAAAATGAGCCAAGGCCAATGAGTTTGAGTTAGAAGAAATAATAAATAGCATCATTTTTCTTTTAGCAAACATGGAAAACACAGACCCGAACACTACACAAGGGTTAAAGAGGTGCTCAACAACTTGAAGCTTGAGAAGCTTAAATCATCTCTGAAAGGCTCTATCTCGACATTCCTGGAGTCATGGAACCCCTTCCTAGGATTAGTTGACTCCCTCAGCTTATTTCCCGACTTGGAGGACTGAGCTCTTTCTGGACTGCTCCACTCCACTTCTCTTTGTTTCACCTCCTCTCTTCCTGTATCTCTTTTAATTTGTCTAACTTTTTCACTTTCATCTTTTGATGTGTTGTGCCCTTATTGTTTGTCAGTGTTCATGGGTCTGTGTTGTGTGTGTGTCCGTTTGTTTTGGACCTGAACTGGGTTGGTTTGTGGTTGGGTAGGGGACTTGAAGGGAAGTGACACACTGTTATCACTATGCTTTGTTCACCATGGACTGTGCTGTATGTCACGTGTTATGAAAATTTAAATTAAAAAAAGTAAAGTAAATGCATAACCCACAGTGATCTCCTCTTCACTCGGCTCTGTCCCTGTCTGTCCATGTGTCCCTCCAGGACAACGCGATGCTGGAGAAGGCCTGCATGGCGGTAGAGGAAGCAGCCAAGGGTGGAGGTGTGTACCCAGAGGTTCTGTTTGAGGTGGCTCACCAGTGGTACTGGCTGTATGAGCAGTCAGTGGGCGGGGGCTCAGCCCAGCAGCGGGAGACCTCTGGGCGCTGCGGGGCCAACGGGGGCTCGGGCAGGAGGCCCCCGGAGGCCACCTGTGTTGTCCTGGACACCGGAGCCAACATGGAGTCGGCGGGAGTGACCACAGTCACAGCCTCGGTCACCGCAGCAGCCGTCGTACCCGTCATCTCTGTGGGCTCCACCATCTATCAGTCCCACGCCATGCCCGGCCAGGCCATGGCTCACCCCCACAGCCAGGGCCTCCACCCCTACACCACCATTCAAGCCCATCTCCCCACCGTCTGCACCCCCCAGTACCTGGGACACCCTCTGCAGCACGTCCCCCGACCCACCGTCTTCCCTGTAGCTGGGGCTGCGTATCCACAGGTCAGGACTCTTCACACAACCATTGGGGTATTTGTGGAATTGTCTTTTTTTATAATAATAAAAAAAAGCTAAGAATGTGTCCACTGCTGTAATGTGAACGTACAGTTTGGGTCTTTCAGTACCAGTGTACATAACCTGACATGTTTGACTCACTCAGCTGTGCGCCTGTTAAAAGAATCAATTATAAAGTCCAACATTTGGTTGAAAACATTAGGTACATTTAGAGCTGCTACTAATGATGATTTTCGTTCATCTGCTGATTATTTTTCTTGATTATAATTGATAAAATGCTCAAAGACTTAAATAATTGATTCATGTTTTGTCAAATCTGTTGCTGTTGTCAAATAAACATTGTTTGTGCTCCACAGACTATTTCATGGAAGTGGTATGTTCACTCAAGCTAACTGTTGGTACACGTGTGTGTGTGTATATATATATATATATGTATGTGTGTGTGTGTGTGTGTGTGTACCTCCTCAGGGAATGCACCCAGCCTTCATTGGAGCCCAGTACCCGTTCTCAGTGGCCACTGGCCCCCAGCCACCTATGGCAGCCACGGCTGTGACCTTCCCTGGTGTCCCTGTACCGTCCATGACTCAGATCGCCGTCCATCCCTACCACGCTGAGACCGGCCTGCCCCTGAGCACTACTGTAGCAGGTCAGGACTACACGCTGTGTGTGTGTGTGTGTGTGTGTGTGTGTGTGTGTGTTTCATCTGTTTAACTCCAGCAATTGTTCTTATTGTAAGGCTGCATTTACATTGCTTGTTTTGGTTTTTAAGTGCAGTTTGGAGCCAAAAGCGATCTCTGTGCACACAAGTGTTTTTAGCTCCACATAATCTTGCATTGCCAGACCTTCCTGCACAGTGCTGCGGAGGAGGGTCTGGCTAGTCCACACAGAATTCCGGGATGGGTGAAAAACATGCTCAGGTTTATTGACATTTCTGTGAACCGATCACAATCGTCTTGGACGGTGCTCGGAAACGCCACAGCAATGGGAATGCGAGGTGTACATAGCAAAAGATATTTGTTTTTAAACCAAAACGTAGCAGTGTAAATGTAGCCTAAGTTGGTAAACCTTATAGTACATGGGATGGGTTTGTGTGTTGGTCTATGCTAAACAGTAGGATGTGTCTATCATGTTTTACAGTAGGCAGCGTCCACTCGGGCCCCACCATCCAGGCCATACAGGCAACATCTCTGCCCTCGCTCTCCTCCCAGCCCGGCTCATTAGTCAGCACTCCTTTCCCAGTAGAGGACGAGCAGCACAGCCAGCCAATCAGCCAACAGGGCCTGCACTACCTGCATTCTGCCTACAGAGTTGGTGAGGAGTTTGTGTCCTATGATTATATTTTACTTTAATTCACCAATGTGCATGTGGTACAATGGGTTAACTGAACAAATGGGATATCTACTGTGCTCTTGTGTGAAGGCATGCTGGCATTGGAGATGCTGGGCAGGAGGGCTCACAATGACCACCCCAACAACTTCTCCAGGAGCCCACCGTACACTGAGGACGTCAAATGGCTGCTGGGACTGGCTGCCAGGCTAGGTGAGTCTGCACATACTTGAAGGGACAGCAATAAGAGGGAGGTTATTGGTTAGTTAACTGGTGTAAGATTCTTAAGGCATCCGGTACATAGCTGAGCATGGCTGGAAGCACAACAAGTATCACAACAACGTACCTTCTACACAAGGGGGTAAGCTTCACTTCAGAGCTCGAACCTCCTATGGCGCCATTTTGATGCTACAAAGCGATCACCCGACGTTAGCATTCCATTGACTGCCATTCATTTTGACGTCACTTTGACAGCGAATACCTTTACATCTGAAGAGTTTAAAGACTCTATTTGTCCATTGTTTATTTCTAAAGAAACACGACAATGTATAAAAGGCTCCATTACCTTGTAGCTCACGTTATGGCTCCGTAGCAGACGTTTTTATAACAATAGGCTAACGATTGGGTCATAACCACGAGACTTCCTGTCTCATAGTAGAGGAGTTACCGTATAGTACAGGAGAAGCTCTCAGGCAGTTTGGACTTCCATTAGCTGTTTAAGTGTAATGACTAATGTTAACTATCATTTTAGTGATCAATAATGAGCCTGTGTCTATGTTATCTCCTTACATATACCTACGCTCTCCGTCTCTGCTAGATTGGGAATGATTGAGATTTCTCTTGGCACAGCTACCAGAAGACTTCCAACTTTCAGACAGGTTGCTCACGACACATTTACTTTGTCTCTCTCAGTTGGAGGCTGCTCAGTAACGCTCAGCGCTCACCGGAAAAATGCTTCTAATGGCCTTCACTGGTCTCCGTCCAGAGACACGGGGACTGGTGGTGCAGTTTGTATACTGTCTGTGCTTCTACACCACTCTTTCTCCTCCAGGGGTACTTTGGAGTACTGCAGGGGCTACGTGATATTTGTTTGTTTTTTTAAATATATTAATATTAATTTAAGTATATTTTTAGTAATATCAATCATCCAAAATTCCTAAAATAATTACACATTATAAAATGAAAGAAAGTAACATTTTAACGTTGGAGACAAAAAGAGACAGCAGGGTTCCTTGCAGCTACCCTCTGTCGAATGAATGAACACTCAGCAAAGCCTCCATGCAGTCACAAAGAGTTCCATTGTGTTGTCCTTTTCCTCCATCACATTGGATTAGAAAAGGAAACGATGACGATGAGGTATTTTGGACAAACCAATACCAATTTAAAGACAGTGGTCTTAAACATCGAGACGAGGCGACCGGGAGTCCTTCCATGGCCACAGTGGAAGGTTCTTATTAAGTCACTGAGTCCAGCTGAACATGTGTTTGATAAGCAATATTAGATTAGCTAGCTAAATGTATGTTTGTGAGCTTATTTTCTGTGCTGTGTTGTAGGGATGTCACGTTTTTCAATCACAAATTGATCGAAATAAGCTTCTGATTTTGAAATCAGAAGCAATATCGGAGATTTTCCCCAGCTAAAGATTAGGCTATTGTTGCATTATTGACCAATAAAAAAATGAAAATAAAAGTTTAAATTGAGTCGAAACGTGACCTTAAAATCAAATCGTGGATCTTGAGAATTGTGACACCCCTGCTGTGTTGTTTGCTAGCGTCTTTGATAAATCAAATCTAGCGATAGGAAGAGCAACATCTCTCCGCCGGTCGGACTGACTGCTAGTTTGGGTGGTGTCATTTTCTGTAGCCTGTGGCCCAGATAAATTAGCTCTCCAAGCTAACGTTAGAGAAGCATTATTATGGATTCCACGTAACTTCTAGGCAAGTCCCGCCCTACGAAGCAGGCCGATTGGTTGGGGTTAGGCATTGACCTCGACAGGGGATGTAAAGGGGTCCGAGTATGGCCCTTATGTGACGAGGGCCCAAAAAGATGCTAGAATGAATTGCTGTGGATGTAAAGAGAATTATTTTCTACAGGGCCCAGAATGTTGTGCTTGCTATTATAAAATCATGCAAGCCCCGCATATTTTGCGCGGAAATCGGCAATTTATGCAGCGAAAGTGCGTCATATTTGAAAAAATGCGGCCCCCGCATAAATGCGGACTTTGGCTGACTATGCATTGAATTATGCGATCGCATAATCGTGTTTTTCTGGAGGACTGAGAGAAAGTGTTGACATATGAAAGCATCAAACATGCATTTTAGATGAAGTGCTGACTGTTCATTGTCAGTTGTCTACCCACAGCTTCTTGTAAACAAACATTGTGATTGTGTCTATTGCCTCAATTTGAATTGACGCACACAACATACACTTTATAAACAGTCTCCTCTTCCTCAACTGTCACTTCCTCTCTTCGCCATTGTAGCTTTCAGTCGACAAAATAATAGTCAGCCTCGACAGATGGTCTAATCTCTTTCATTAGAAGTCCTTGCAGTGACTGTATAGACCAACGTTAGAGCTAAACAGAAATTGAACAGACAGAAAAACAATATAGGTATTAGCTTGATAGCATCAAAAAGTTATCAAAGTCCATGAAAATAAACTCAAATTTACTAAAACACAAACAAATGCACTAAACGTACCTCCCCATTCATTTTCTCTCTGCTTTTCTACAGGTGCCGTTACCTTTTACCTTGTTTCCTTTGTGTCAGTTTCCAACTTTACAATGCGTTATGAAGGAAAACTTAACCAACCTTAGTCTTTGTCTTTTACACTCATCTACATATCCAATCCGCTTCTTTCTCTTCCTTCTCTCTGCCTGTCCATCCTGTCAGGAGTCAACTACGTGTACCAGTTCTGTGTCGGAGCGGCGAAAGGTGTGCTCAGTCCGTTCGTCCTGCAGGAGATCATCATGGAGGCTCTGCAGAGGCTGAACCCCGCCCACATCCACGCCCACCTCCGGACCCCTGCTTTCCACCAGCTCGTCCAGCGCTGCCAACAGGCCTACCTGCAGGTACTCTGCAGCCCGAGCTGCATTCATAACCAATGCACACTGATCTGCAGCAGAATCAGCCCACAAATCAGTAAACCCGTAATACTGGTTTATGCCGCAGCTAGTCTATATCCACCATGTTCTATTTCCGGGATTGTTCCGGTGCCACCAGAAATTCTGCCGGATGTCTTTCATTTTCGGCCGGATGTCCGTCACTTTCTTTGTGTTGGCGTTCTAACCTCTGGTGGATTTGTGAGGACTATGGTTAACTGCTCCTCAGATCTCTGCAGGGGAAATCCAGACAGCTAGCTAGACTATCTGATCAATCTGAGTTTTCTGTTAACCCTAAAACTACTTTTGAAAGTCCACATGTTCCACCAAAACAAGTTCCTTCCTGAGACTATTTAGCAGAGGCACCTTATCTCCGCCCAAGATGATTGTGATTGGTTTAAAGAAATGCCAATAGCACGTTTTTCTCCCGTCCCAGAATGCTGTGTGGTCTGGCAATACGAGACTATGCAGCAGCTGAGTCATTTGTGGTTGGTCGTAATAGGTGTTTGGTCAAACATTGCTCCGTCCTATACCGACAGAGCGCATCGCGTCATACTCTGAAAGCCACGCCCCCTGGAGGGGGAAACAACTCTCTGCTCTCCACTGACATGTATTGCGTGAAGGTAGAAACATATATATATATAGGACTGCACCATATGAAGAAAATAACTTATTGCCATTATTTTAGTCTATATTGAGGACGTTCCTTCCATCCGACGGATCCGTCGGATGGAAGGAACATCCTCAATATAGACTAAAATAATGACAATAAGTTATTTTCTTCATATGGTGCAGCCCTATGATGAATTGTCCGTCCAGGCTGCCCGTAGAGTCCTACCTACCTCTTTCTCTCTCTCTCTCTCTCTCTGCAGTACATCCACCACCGGCTCATCCACCTGACGCCTGCCGACTACGATGACTTTGTGAACATCATCCGCAGCGCTCGGGGGGCCTTCTGCCTGACGCCCGTGGGGATGATGCAGTTCAACGACGTGCTGCAGAACCTGAAGAGAGGCAAGCAGACCAAGGAGCTGTGGCAGCGCATCTCCCTGGAGATGGCCACCTTCTCCCCCTGAGCAGGACGCTGACGGGGAGAGTGTGCTGGGCCTGGGGGTCCCGAGGAGTCCCATCCAGCACCCCCCCTCCCACCACCACCACCACCACCCCCCCAGCCTCCAGCGTTGCTACTGCCACTGCACTGAGCGGGCTACATTGACGCCGTCTTGGTTCCGTCAGGAATCCCTGCTCTCTGCTACGTGGAACTCACACAAACACAGCACACAGGCAGTACAATCAGCCCCCCGTTCCCCCCCAACCCACAGAGACTTCCTTTTTTATGTGTGTTCGTCCCCCCCCCCCCAGAGCTCTGAGGAGGAGCCAGTTCCCCTTCCTGTTCTCCACTGACTCCTCACTCCTGTTTTATCATGGTTCATGTTTGTGTAACTGTGGAATTAAAGTGTACTCCTTCCTTTCTTCATCTTACTCGTCTCTTGCATTTCCCCCCCGAAACGGAAGACATTGACGGGGATCTCTCACCCTCCATCCTCCAGTATTTTCTAGTTTTGTTTAGTTTTTGTTTTGAATGAAGCCACTGCGTGTGGCTCATTTTCATGCTGCAACATTCCTGTCCAGAGTGGTAGGTGCTGTGAGGCCTCATTCACCCAACGCGTGTCACTATGGATCTGAATCTTTGCAGCGTGGGAGAAAAAAAGGAATATTTGCAAAGAAAAAAAAAAAAAAAAAAAGGTTTAATATGAGACAAATTATATTGTGAGTACAGGTGAGGATTTTTTCAGTATTTTGTTTAATCTTTTTTGATACTTTGTATAGAATATGACGTGAGCAGAGAGGATCGAGAAGAGAATGAGAGAGTGTTGAAGTTGCTGTCGATATAGTGGGGGGATCCATGTTTTCATGTTTTCATTTGGGCCTGCCTGAGGAGTGACATAAGAACAGCTCCCGACCAAAACCAGAGGCCACCTGACCACTGCTGGGCCACGCACGGCCAGCGAGGGCTCACTCAGTGTCCAGCAGCTCCAACATCTGGATCTGGATCAGTCTTTAGTTTTGATGTGTCAGCAGGGCTGGGTATCATTTTAAAAGTTCTTTTTGTTTGTTTTTCCGAGCTCCTCCTTGTTTCTTTTTTCCACAATACCTATTTTTTTGTGCTAAATATACATCTGTTTTTCCCCAAAATATTTCTTGACATTTAAACAAAATAAGCCACATTTGTCAAATTCAGTCTGTAAACTGTCTCAACACAACTGTGAAAATGTCAGCAAAAATAAAATCCATTAAGAAAAGTGATGTTCATATGACAAGAAACCAAGCATTCGGTGACACCAGGGTTGGGCATCGTTTGGTTTTTAACGATTCTGATTCCAGTCCTGATTCTTCCTTTTAGATTCCGGTTCTCATTGATTCTTGATTCTGATTCTTTGAGGGTGGAGTTGAAACGGGTCACATGCTTATTTCACGAATAAGAGGGAAGTTTGATTTTGATTGAATGGTGGGTTGCAGTTTTACAGCTTTTTCAACGTAAAATACGGAAACCAAAACTTGCACATATTAAATTGGGAAGCGATGATCAGATTTGAAACCAAATCCTCCAAACTATTCCAATAAAGAAACTATTCCACTGGAATCCTAATTTTTGAAAAGATTCCAAGTAGGAATCAGTTCTCGATGCCCAACCCTATGTGAAACCAGTTATTATTCCGTACCCAGCCCTTCTTTTCAGCATCCTCATCACTGACTGGTCTAAATGCACAGACAGTCCAAGATGAATCCCATTGAGCAGTTGAGGGCAGCAGCGGTGCACTGCGTGGTGGAGCTGCCCACAAACTTCTCAGTCTTGTCCTCGTCTTTCCAACTTCTCCTTCTTGTGAAACCAAAAACCTACAGTTTAGAATCCTATCATCATCCTCAATCTTTGTTTAGCTTTTCCAAGTACACGTTAGTATTATTTTCTTTCTTTGCCTCATTCTGGTGCACCAAACGTGAATGAGCTTAGCAAAGCCCCCCCGCCTCACTACAACTCTGATTGGTTGTTTTGTCCCCGTCAGTCACAAGGGGCAGTAATGAAACCAACCAAGTGTTTTCAAAGAGTTTGGTTTTACTAGAGAGAAAGGAAGGGTGAGATCTAAGTTGGTTTGTAAGTCTTCAGTGGGAAGCATCTGGGACTGTCTCACAGTGGACAAGACCGAGGCTGTGTTTCATTTTTTTTGGCCGTCTTCTTCAAATTCACACTTCAAAACTGAATGTGTGCTAGTCGGTGTATTCAGTGCAGCTAAGAATGGCATCTGCTTGAATTTGGAGGATTTCTTGAGGTCACTTTTTTTGGGCCGGTCACTTGTCTCTGTGAGGCTACAGCTGTGATTCTGCGATGCCACCACAATGACTCCTCTCCAGACTGTCTTCAGAGACCAGAATTTAACGCAGCGGCCCCAAAATTAGACACAGCTGAGGTTTGGCTCTGGGAAGCCCTGCTTTGCTGAGCTGTGTGATGCACATGAGTCCAAACACTCGGCCAGACCAGTGTCTGAGTGGCCCCCTTCATTCAGTGTGTTTAGCTCATGGACATGGTGCTGTTCCTTTAAGACATGTTGAAGTTCCATCTCTGACCAGGCAGCTGCTGTGGTTCTGAACCCACTTCTCTGATTGGCTCTGGACCTCACAGGTGAAGGTGACTTAGTAGAAAATGTACTGTGATATTTTTGTATTCCTCAAAAAGTGTAGCTTGATTGAAAAGTTCTATATGTGCTGATTGCAAAAGGTTCTAATTTAGAGTGAAAAGAATAAAAAAAAAAAAAAAAAAAGTTAAAAGCAATACGAAAAAGTGTAGAGTTTACTTAATAAAGATACTTAAAAACACTAACTTGCTTTGAGTGATTTGTGGGATTCTGTGGGAGGTTAGTCTCGCTTTGCCAGACCTTCCTCCACAGCGCTGCGGAGGAGGGTCTGTCTAGTCCACACAGCATTCTGGGATGGAAGGAAAAACGTGCTCTGGTTTATTGGCATTTCTTTAAACCAATCACAATTGTCCTGGGTGGTGCTAAGCGCCGTACGGAGCCACGGTGCCTCTGCTAAATAGTCTCAGGAAGGAACTTGTTTTGGTGGAACATGTGTACATTCAAAAGTAGTTTTAGTCGTGCAACAGAAAACTCAGATTGGACAGATAGTCTAGCTAGCTGTCTGGATTTACCCTGCAGAGATCTGAGGAGCAGTTAACCATAGTCCTCACAAATCCACCAGAGGTTAGAACGCCAACACAGAGACAGAGGAAGGGGACGGACATCGGCGAAAAGACATGCATCCGGCGGAATTTCCTGCGGCACCGGGGCAATCCCAGAAGTGGAACGTCGAGGATATAGACTAGTGGAAGGTCAACGGGTCCTGTAGCTGCCTGCGTGCTCTCAGCAGTGGCCACAAGAGGGAGCGATGGGATCATTTATCACATCATCAATCAGTCAGGACCAAAATGTCCCTTCTTTCCCAGCTCTATACAACACGTATGTCTGATACAGGTGCGGAGCTGGGTGGGGGGGGGCTTCTGGGGCTCCAGCCCTAAATGTTTTCTCAAAAGCCCCAAATCTTTTTTAAAATACCTTCAACTGTTCTATGCTGCTACTATTACCACTACCAGGGTGAGATTTTTTTCGGGGGGATGCGTAGGATTTCCCCCTTTCTGGTCTACATATCCCTGCCTCTGCTGAATTATTTTTTAATCCCCAATGGGGACAAAATGTATCCTCCCTCAAAGTGATCACTCACTCTGACGTCTCTCCATTAGTGCATGTATAGGACCTGAGCATGTGTGATGTCTTCTAACAAACCCCATTGGGAATCATTAAAGAGTAGAAATGATTTTTTTTTTAAATTATAAAATATTATGAAAATAGAAGTATGTTAAACTAAGTAAAGAGCTGTAACTTGAACACCTAGGGCCCTATTTTACCGATCTCAGCGCACGGCGTGAAGCGCCTGGCGCAGGTGTGTTTAGGGCGTGTCCAAATCCACTTTTGCTAGTTTAACGGCGATAAAAAAGGGTCCGTGATCCGGGCGCATGGTTCAAAAGGGTTGTTCTTAGTGTCTTCATTAATCAGAGGTGTGTTTTGGGCGTAACATGCAATCAACCAATCAGAGATCATCTCCCATTCCCTTTAAAAGCCAGGCGCGTTTGGACCTTGGAGCATTGCTGTTATGATGGAGGATTTGCACCGTAATATTTTTATTTGTAATCTTCTGCATGTTTGTGTGCTGCTGTGCGTCCCTGTGTGTGTAACAAGCATAGTGTGTGCGCGTTGTGCACGAGCCTAGGAGCATTTTACTAATGCTCTGTTAAAATAACAATGAAATGCTGCCTTATTGACTTCAGACCAGGTTTTTGTTGGTCAATGGTGCGATCACTTCCCGCTGCCTCAAGATAGCAATACGCCCAGAATGCACTTGAACACACCTCCCTGTAAGACCAGTACGCCCATGGGCGCACAGATGGGCGCAGGTGCATTTGCTATTTAAACAACGTGGGTGCTGGACGGTCTTAAACTAGCAAAGACACTTGCATCGGGCTTTGCGCTGCGCTGCGCCGGGTGCAAAAATAGAACCCAGAGTGCCACAGAAGGATCAAAGCTGAGCAGCAGTTGCTGGTTGTATTTAGCTGCTACAGAGCTCCAGGACGCCGGCTACCAGCAGCTGTTAGCAACCGCCAATAGGTGACTGTGAGCCGGGTACAGACACCGCCAGATGACGGTCCTTTCAGGGGCCGTGGTTGTGGAGTTTAGCCAGAAAAGAGAGCGTCATGCAGCGATGACAGTTTAGTTTAGGCATCAAAGCGACTCGTTAAAATGATGGTGGTTCTGTCCCGAGGAACGAACGAGCGTTTCCTGGGTGAAAGTATTTTTTTGACGCCGTGAAGTGAGCTCTGCTCTCCGGCTTGAGAGCTCTGTGTTCTATGTTGACACCACGTTGTTCTATTTCATTCTGAGATTATTTTCCATTGGAAATCAAAGTGCATATTTACAAAGTAACTGTTTGGCAAGCCTGACACTGTATGAAGGGGGGATTTCATTGTCTTGCATGTTTTGTTTTGTTGTGCATGATCAACCCCCCCACCCTCTGCTTTTTTTCACAAATCGCACCCTGACCACTACCATGCTATTCTGAAAGAATATAATATAATTGAGTAAATGTTCCTTTGGGATCTTTAATTTACAATTAGAGCAGCCCAGATTATTATGGGATGGATTCAAATGTAGCAGATGTCTCAGCTAAACACTGTGAACTCTACTCCAGCATAGTGCAACAGAAATAGGTTTCAGGTATGATAATGCTGTTTATGCCAAATCCCTAGCCTAACTTCAAAATAGTAACATCAGACAACTTTTTAAAAAAATCCTCAACATTTGTTCTGGTTTCAGAATGATGAAGACGATGGGAGATCAATTAAATACAAAATAGGATAATAATAATAATACATTTTATTTATATAGCGCTTCACATGGTATAAGACACTTTACAGTAAAACCAGCACATACAGTACATTAAAAACAGATAAAGCAATAACAGTACAGTCACGATGTGTATGGGTAGGGAGTTCCAGAGGGAGGGGGCTGCCATGGTGAAAGCTCTGTCACCCCAGGTACACGATGTATGGGGGCCTACCTCTAGGGGTACTTTGGAGTACTGCAGGGGGGTACGGGAGATTTTATTTTTTTTAATGTTCATTTAAAAAGTATCAATCATACAGAATTCCTAAAATAATTATACACTGTAATTATAAATGAATTTAGTGAGTGTAAACATTTAAAATGTATGTATCTATTTAAAGCAAGGAATTTATTCTTCCAAAAAGGTTTTGTGCTGTTTAGGGGGTACTGGGATGAAAAACATATTTCAAAGGGAGTACGTTATTGAAAAAGGTTTGAAAACCACTGCTTTGGCACCTCGTTATATTATCTCAAACGGCTCAAAAAATAGTAAAAATAATAATAAAAAAAAAATCTCCCAGGTGAGCATGCCCCCGGAGCTTAGCCCCTTGGACACATATTTGATTTTCCATATTTCTGTTCATCCTAAAAAATGTGTTTCATTAAAGCAGCAGCCATTAGGTTGTGTTTGGTAGCTCTTCTTCAGAACTGCTCCATCAGTACTAAGTAGGTCTACCTTCTGTGTGCAGCATATGGGGTTATTTTTGTACATCCAAATACAAAGTCACTAAAGAATATAATATACATATAATAGCAGCAGCCCATTGCAGACCCTGAATCTTACAGGCCTGCTCATTTTCATCTGACTGACTCAGTTTCTTTGACAACAGCTCCACTCATTTAGTGTGTTTTTCCAGTGGAGACACTGTGATGCAGTGCCATACAGGCTGGCCTGCATGTAAAGGCAGATTTATTTATGTGGGGTGTACACGTAGCCTATGTAGGTGGAAGGTGGAATGAAGTTGTATACCTGTGTGCTGGTGTCTACGTTATTCTAGCGTATCTCTTTAAGAGAATAGCAGGGCCAACATGTGTGTGTATGCGTGTGTGGAGTGTGTGGTAGAGCAAGTGTATGAAAAAGTTAACCCTCTCCTTGATTTCATGTTGTTTATGGAGAAGGAGAACCAGGGAATGAGTTGGGGGAAATGCAACGCTACCAAGCCACGGCCGAGTGGACCAATCACAGTTGTTGCGGTCTGCGTCTCCACGACGGGTAGTTTCATTCCTGGGGAGGTGCATGTCAGGTTACGGCGTAGGTTATGTATCTACGCGTACCTACGCACGTACCATTTGGCATAGCTTTAAAGCTATAGTGCGTAGTTTCTGTCGCCCCCATGAGGAATTCTAAGTAATGACAACACTGTCAGCGCATCCACATGATACAAGCCTTCCGTGATCGCGCACAGCAACTGCATGCAGTTGGTTCCCTTTTTATTTCTCTCTCCCCTGCCCCTCCGACAGCTTAGGTCCTCCACTGCTTCAGGGTGTTAGAAAAACCCTCAACCCTGCTCTACTGTATCAATAAATGACTCACCACGATGCCACTGACCTTTCAGTTAGATTCTGTTCCACTTGCCAGGGCTGATAATGAGTGACAGTCAAATCACATCAGTGGCCAGCCTGGAAGCCAACAGACAGATGCTACAGGACATTCTGAAGACCCTCTGCCGCCTCAGCATATTGGGCTCTACAGACACAATTGACTGCCTTTATTTGATTGGGGTTAGGAGAGGGGGTGGTGGGCCTGGAGGTTGAGACCCAGGCCTGGAGGCACTTAGTTGGGGTTAGGAGAGGGGGTGGTGGGCTTGGAGGTCTGACCTGGACTGAAGAAGTCGGTGAAGAAGTAGTCTCCCATTTCCAGACCTTCCTCCACAGCACTGCGAAGGAGGGTCTGGCTAGTCCGCACAGCATTCCGGGATGGGAGAAACAGGTGCTCTGGTTTATTGGCATTTCTTTAAACCAATCACAATCGTCTTGGGCGGGGCTAAGCGCCGTACGGAGCCACGGTCTCTCTGCAAAATAGCCTCAGGAAGGAACTCATTTTGGTGGAACATGTGTACGTTCAAAAGTTGTTTTAGTCGTGCAACTCAGATTGGACAGATAGTCTAGCTAGCTGTCTGGATTTACCCTGCAGAGATCTGAGGAGCAGTTAACCATAGTCCTCACAAATCCACCAGAGTTTAGAACGCCAACACAAAGACAGAGGAAGGGGACGGACATCGGCGAAAAGACATGCATCCGGCGGAATTTCCTGCGGCACCGGGGCAATCCCAGAAGTGGAACGTCGAGGATATAGACTAGTGAAGAAGCAAATCCACTGGAACTGCATCCCATGACAGAGAGTCAGCTGTAATCCATGTGTTATTATTCAGGACATTCCACAGACCAACAGGACTCTCTTCAGGTCAACTGTAACCTTTGGCATTGGTATGCACGGCACGACATTCACTTACTACCTTTTGATTTAAAAGCCTCTCCATCATCAAGTCTCCTCCTGTGTCAGCTCGGGTGATGACCCCAATACATTTTCAGAGCTTTGAGCGTAGTTGATCACTGACACATTTGGCTTCTATAGACCTTTTTCACAGCAGACATGTTGACATGTCATAGTAGGAAAAGCACAGGTGTATTCAAACCCATTAATGATGGCTGCATTCCACTTAGGAGAGGCCCTGGTATTGTGCATGCCGACTCACTGAAATAGCTTACTGGGACACTTGATGGAACTGAGCCATTGTTAAGGTTATCAATGTCAGCTGTGCTTTTCCTACTATGACAAGTCAACATGTCTGCTGTGAAAAAGGGCCATAGATGACATAACATAAGTTATCCAGATGACAGTAATATTGCATTATGGGAATATAATTAACAATTTCTAGACTAATTGTTTGGCCATTGCACAGCAGAACAGGTTTTGAGAGCCAAATCCTGATTTGGCGTGCAATGGGTTAAAAATGTGATCTGACTCATTTCTTCACGTGTTTTGGCAAACAACTCACCATATGCATGGCTGACATCCCTCCCACATCCCAAACATACTACACAATGACCTGATGTTACTTAAATCTAACTGGGTGATAATGAAAAAGTAAATTTCTTATATTATTATTGTCATTTTTCCACTCACAAATCATTCAAGTTTTTTTTGCACTGCCCATCTGTAAGGCTTACTTAAAACCCCCTTTACTGTGGCCACTGAGGCTTCAGGGGTGATCCATCAGTCATGCGATAAGAGAAGACGTGTGTCATCATTACCGCTGACATTCCTTAAATCCTTCCAGGGTAACAGAACATTCTTCGTTTGGATTTTGGTCTGTGTAAAACAAACGTAAGATAAATCATTTTGGGGGTTAAATTGTAAACCCTCCCCCGGTATGCCAGATTTGGTTGAGTCCGGGGTTCCGGCAGATCCAAGATGGCTGACTGAGCAGCGATGTGCTGAAGTTCACTTTTAACTCTAAACGCTGAAGCTTGTTCTCCTTCATTTCTCTTGTCGGATTGCTGTTTGTTGAGAACGGATACTGGTAAGTCTGAAATCACTGACAGATTTATATTTGGTGACATTGTCTCAAAGTTGAAGCCCGTTTACTCTGCGTAGTCCAGTGAGTAACGTTAGTTAGCTGTCGTAGCCACAGCAGTTAGCGTTAACGTTATTCCCAGTTATCCCAGTGGTTGGTGGGACTGGGGTCTGTACTGGGAATGTTATCAGTTGGGAAACATATGGGAATGCCAGCAGCATAGAAGGAATAGAACATGAAGAAGGTCCAGGTCACAGGTTTGTTGATATGTGCAGGTCAGACCCTGAGACATTGAAAGCTGGCGTTAGCTGCGCTAACGTTAGCGACTGTCTGGTGACACTGTTGCGTTACAAAGCTAGCTGTTAGCATGCTAGCCCGGAATCTCCGAGAATGCTGGCTGTAGAAATAAAGTTTTCCCCTGTCTTTTTTTTGTTGCTGCTTTCAGATAATCTTATTCTTCATGTAATGCCACTTTGTTATGATCACCCAGATATGTGGCCTATATGATTTAATTATTAATAACCGTGTTTCATTTGTTGTGGAGCACCATATTTACATTTCCCATTGCAGCAGTGTAATGGTACATCTAAGGTACCGATCATAGTGTTTTGGTATCTGACGTTACAGTTAGAACTACTAGTAGTACCACTGCTTATGGTTTGGGATTAGAACTGCTGTAACGTTAGCTCACATCTCATCGAGCTTGATTGTCTGGCTGCAGTTTACAACTCCGTGTTGTTGCTTAACGTGAGTGGCGATTGGGCTTCTGTTCTTCATCCTTGCACTATTTGACTTATTTGCACTACCCACCATCACACACACACACACACTCACACTCACACTCACTCTCTCTTATAGAGCACCTTACCATTACCATAGAGCACCTTGCCTGTCCTGTCACTGCAAGCGTCTCATGCTTATACATCCCTTAGTTTATTCATGTGGATTTGTTTGTTGTTTTGTTTTTTTTATCATCCTGTTTTTGATGTGTATGTTGTGTGTGTGATGTCTTTAGGCTACTGGGACCTTGAATTTCCCCCTTGGGGATCAATAAAGTATCTATCTATCGCTCTATCATATCGATCGATCGATCTGTCTGTCTATCTGTCTATCTATCTATCTATCGATGTTGTGTGTGTGCATGGATTATAGTGAATTATTTTGAAATATAACTGAAAAGTGACTTGTTAAATGAGGTATGGAGAAAATGTGTTTAATTATAAATTACTGTCTAGATTTAGACCCTGCAGGAGAAATAATAATAAGGTCAAATTCTAAAAGTTGGCACTATGCTCGGCCAGATTCTGTTGTGTTTACCCAACCTTTGTTCAAGTATTACGTCATTTTAATGATCATTTTGTACATTTTTGCCGTGTGTTCTGGTAAACATATCTTCATTTTAGGATTAGTAATGATGTCTTTGTCTTTCGCAACCGGGGTTAAATTCCGATCTGAAGCTCTCAGCTTTGGTGAACTGGCATCTCTATTACAGATGGAAACTTTAATTTAGTTTATATTGGGGAGGCTTGAAAGTCATTTAACAGACCAGAGAGAGAGAGGAAGAGAAACGGATGTGTGGGCGAGAGAGAGCAGGCGTTTTTGTAATATGGACAGGATGAAAAAAGTGAAACGGAGGTAACTATCTGGTTCTAATGTGACATTATTCAGTGTTGTTCTGTGGCAGTGTATGGAACTACACAGCACAGACAGTGACGGGGACAGCAGTCTGATGAAAGGCTTTATTGTGGGTTGAACACAAATTTAGTAAACCTATGTCACATGCACCTCTTCTGTATAAAAGGGCTATAAATGATACACTTGGGAAGCAGTGTACAGAATGCTGACTCTGTTTCTACCCACATGTTTTAGTTTTCCCCTTTTAACCCTCTGACTTGGCAAATGTCAGTATGACCAAAAGCTTTTGAATGTTGTAACACAGTTTCTTAGTCCCTTAGTCATAGACATATTTCTGGACCTAAAACAAAAGAGCATCCGACACTGTAGATCACGAGTTATTTCTAGTTTACAGACTGCTTGTTTTTTCACTTTATCTGGCAAGATTATTTTGTTCTTGTTTCTGTCTAAAGGAGTTGATTTGTTCAAGCCGACTGAGTTGAACATGGACACTGATGGATGCAAACTGAATTTCTATTATTCAGTTCAATTTTATTTATAGTATCAAATCATAACAGGAGTTATCTCAGGACACTTTACAGATAGAGTAGGTCTAGACCACACTCTATAGTTTACAAAGACCCAAGAATTCTAGTAATTCCCCCAAGAGCAAGCATTTAGTGCGACAGTGGTGAGGAAAAACTCCCTTTTAGGGAAGAAACCTGGGACCGACCCAGGCTCTTGGTGGGCGGTGTCTGACGGTGCCGGTTGGGGGGGGGGTGATGAACAGTGGCAATAATAGTCACACTAAAGATAATGGAACAGTGACTACAAATGGTAGTCGTAGTAGTTCATGTCATAGCAGGGCACTGCAGGGCGTTACAGGATGTAGCGTGGCACAGCAGAGCATAGCAGGGCGTAGCAGGGCAGCGCAGGGCACCGAAGAGCGTAGCAGGGTGTAGCAGGGAGTGCAGCAGGGACCACGAGGCGCCCGCTGCAAACGAAACTAAAAAACTAAACATAAGGACTACGGGGAGTAAACTCCCCAGAGTTAGTAACAATTATGAATAATGAAAATTAAGACGTGGTAGGACTAGAAAAGTTCCCCTTTTGAACACAAACAATATTATTTGAGTTTATGTGTTGCTTATATGTTGCTGATGACCTTGTTTAGTTAGTAAGTTTAACTTTGTGTAGTATCTTTACTAATACGTGTGTGTGTGTGTAAAAATAATACTTCTAACTTGAACGTCAAAATTCTATAATTTACTTTGAGAGCATATTACTGATGTCTGAGATAACACTTGATAATTAAGAGGAAGTCCCTGGGGAGGTTTTCAGAGAGAGCTAGTGTTTGGGCGAGGCTATGGCCAGTGGAGCGACTTGATTTGCATACGATTCATGGATTTTAAACCGCCTTGTTTACACAGCATTGCACACTTTGTAAAAGCTGAGTTATTTGACTTTAAAATAAAATAAACAAACAGTCATCTGTTCTGGCTTGGGCTCTGATGCTTATGTAGTGAAGACCGGCAAATGTCGTCTTATTCAAAAACGTTGTGCATTTTAGACCCTTTCAGCCCAACCTTTACACCATGTTCTAACCTCATTTCATCAAGTCGATGGTCATGTCCTTTCAGTTTTCAGCAAACTGCTGTCTGTCCAATGGTTGATTCTGATCTTTCCTTTTGAATGGGTATTGATGGATGCTCCTATTAAAATGCCCCTATATTTTAAATGTAACGCCAAGTGTGGGGGATATGGATACAATCGTCAGTCACTTCATATTTAATTGCATACAACAACAATATGCAGTATGTTGGGAAAAGTAATTGTGCATTTTCTGGGAAGTTCAGTCTTCAAACTTTTAACCAAATGTAGTGCAACCAATGTAAAGAGTTAGTCAGGAGCCATGTTCTGCTGTTTTTGGCAAATGTCAGGATACGGATTCATGTCTTTTCACATTTACCCGTAGCATCACATGCAAACTATCGCAGCTCCTGGAGTGTAATTGTGGTCTGAACACAGTGTGAGTTAGACCCCTCAATCTAAGAGGCTAGGAATCTTATATTACGTGTAGGGCCTACTTCAGCTCATTTTCAGTGTTTAACCTAAGACATTTCTCATTTGTAATTTTTAACTCTGGGTAATAATTACTCTCCCAGTTCGTTGTCTGAAAGTAATAAAGAAAATTAACGGAAGCTATGGTGTATAATATTACATTTACTTTTAGTTTGGTGGTTGATTTTAAGTTTTTCATTTTATGAAGAGTTTGTATAGCCTATTTTTTGAACATATTTCAAGAATGTTTTGACTGCATTTAATTATGTCTCAATGTCTATCAAGGGAAATCTGATTAACAACCAGCCTAGTATTCGTCACACTACATTTAAAAAAATGATGTTGACGGGAGCTGGCACTAGTCTTTGCGCTGCTATAAAAACTAAGCCCTTTGTGTCGTAGGTCGCTATCTGCTGTATATTTGCTGCCTGTATGCCTGCAGTATACTCGCTGTTGAGTTGGGAACAAAGTGTGACAGGGAACACATGAGCATGAGCAAACACAAGCACCTGGACATTATCATGTAGCCAAACACAACAGGCCTGCAGCAAATCTACCTACCCGTAACGCTTATAATGTTCAGTTATTGTTGAGACAATTCTGGTCACTTTTGGAGACCAAATGTGTTGCCAGTGCAACTTCTAGAAAATGTTTGAAATTTAAATCACAATTGCATAATTGTAAAGGTCCGGTGTGTAACGTGTTTAGTTGTTCATTATCAAAATCTGTGTTGCCCGTTAACAAACTAGTCCTTTTTCACGAATATTTACCACCTGCGGCCGCTGCGGCAAGGACTGAGCCTCTGCATATGGGCGTGTGCTCTACCAGGTGAGCTACCCAGGCGCCCGAAATGTTCCCATTCTTGAACTTATGACTTGTCCTGAAGAATTCATAGTACAAAGTGTTCGCTGACATTTTGTCCAAAATGAAAATGACTGATACCTGATGATTGAGGTGTATGATGCAGCCAGACGTATGCCAGGACACCAATCTCGATGCCCGTTCTACATGGATTTTAAATGAAACTAATACCTGTTTTCTGAACGAGCGTGCTTCATCAATGGTTTTGTTTTGAAGGAGGAAGTTACTGTACAACAAAAGCATATTGTGCTGGACTCGGTCGAGACCAACTAGAATATTTGGCCAGTCCAATGCCCGAGTCCAAGGCGAGTCCGAGACAGAAAAGCGTCTTGAGTCCGGACTTAAGTACTACAGCCCTGCTCCACGTACCGTCCATATGTACCCCCGGCGTCGATTTAACGCAGAAGCATAAACTGTTTTTTAGTAGAACCCATGGCCGCGGGACAGCTGAAACCAGTAGCTTTGCAGCTGTGAGTGTCAATTCACTCCTCAGGACGCTTCTTCAGAACACTGACCTTTTCTGAAATAATGTACACGTTTCAACATCAAGTTGCAGATTTCCTCTGTTGTATAGTCCACTCAGTATATAACATTATTGTAGGTGAAGTGGTGGTAGAACCATGACCAAATGGTAGCTCAGTATAACTGTTGGCGTCCGACAATGATGCAACATCGTAGAAATATTGGGATAAGTTAAGGTGTTACAAATCAGCTGCGGGAATCTGAACATTGTGCAGGTCGTCAGCATGTAGGCTGTTAAGAGTATTTCTACAGAAACTGTTGTTTGAGGGCATTATTGCGGCTTTCTGTGATAAGTGTGCCAGGAGGGCGTGTTTGAACAGGTTAAGACACGACAGGTAGGCTGTAATAAATAGTTTGTTGAGGAAGCATTGCTCAGCCCTGCTCCCCCGCCCTCTGCTGCCCCAGTAAGAGGGAGTTCTGCTCACAGGGACTGGCTTTAGGAAGCTGTAAAACTTCAATACCTCATTTCAGAGGGATGCTTTTTTTGTTTGGCAGAATGGTTTCTTTAAGCTATAGTGTGCAACTATTTTATATTAATGAACATCCGTTCCATTCAAGCCATTGCCAAATGAGTTGCTACAAAGCTAATGAAGACTATCAGCTCCACACAACTCTCTCTGGATTTCTCAGTATGGCTAGGTTTAGAAAATGGTGTCGCATGGCGAGATTTGTGTGCTACAGATCAAGTGATGCGTTTTTGCGTCGCCGCTCAGAAAGTACAACAGCACAGGGTTTTTCCTGGCTCAGAATGGGCCTTTGGGGGAACACACATTTTGAGAGTCAAAGACTTATTTCCTGCATTCTGATACATTTTTAGGCACACATTTATGGTGAAAACATCTTTATTTATGTCAAGAAAAACACAAGATTCTGTAACTTTTTCCCAAGGAGCACATTTTGCTCCTAATTTGAAAAATGTAGGTGTGACTTACACAAGGTAACTGCTATTACTGTTGTAGCTAATTTGTACAATTATACAAGTGTTATGAATGCAAAAAGTTTTGAAGTGTAATGTTTTCTATTTTTAAATACATTCTATTGATCAAGTAATTGTCATACAGTAGTTACAGTAGTGTAACGGCCCGCATCAGGTGACAACCAACGGCACCAAAACATGGAATTGGACTAATATTTAATGCGACTACGAGACGTTTTCACAGGTTATGAAACTCTCTCAATTTAATAATGACAGACAGCAGTCGGAGCTTTAACAAAACAAAAACTTAAAATCACAGCTTTCGTTGTTTCAAAGTGTCAAAGCAAGCACAAGCCCGTTAGCAGCGGCTTCCCGCTGTGCCGCCGGTCCCCCTGTGCAGCATGGTCACCGGAAGAGTCCGGTACAGCCTGACTGCAAACGGAGATCCCATTAGTGCTTTACAGCGTAGCGTTCAGATCCAGTCAAATCAGGGCCAGCAGCATGTGTGTGCTATATAGCAGCTGTGGATGAGAGTCAGCTGGTTTGGTGCTCGTGATTTTCATTTGGCGCTGGCTAAAACCTCTTTGGGGGGCGCCTAAACTTTCTCTATGCAGTAGGGGTGCATGATATATCAACTTAATATTGTTATCGCAATACCACGTTGCGCAATATTATACTGAAAGAGGGTTGCAATATTGAGTTTATTTTGTGGAGTGCTGCGTCCCGTCCGTTGGCTGTGTGGCTTAGTTGTGTCTGATTTAGAGCCCTCTTGAAACGCTATGATGATGATCATCATTTCATTGGCCAGTTACCGTGCCACATGCACATGTTAGTGCACGTCAGCGCACGGTTCCACTACGTGACAAACCCTATGGAGCATACCATGGGATGTGTGTGCATATTTCCAGAGTGACCGTGTAAGTGAAGAAATAGATAAGAGACAACTAAACAGAACCAATCAGAGAAGCAAAAGAAAAGTTGTGTCCTGTTCTCTTTATTTATTTTATCCTGTCCAACCAGTACAACATGTCCTGTTCTCTTTATTTATTTTATCCTGTCCAACCAGTAGAACATGTCCTGTTCTCTTTATATATTTTATCCTGTCCAACCAGTACATCATGTCCTGTTCTCTTTATTTATTTTATCCTGTCCAACCAGTACAACATGTCCTGTTCTCTTTATATATTTTATCCTGTCCAACCAGTAGAACATGTCCTGTTCTCTTTATATATTTGATACTGTCCAACCAGTACAACATGTCCTGTTCTCTTTATATATTTTATCCTGTCCAACCAGTAGAACATGTCCTGTTCTCTTTATATATTTGATACTGTCCAACCAGTACAACATGTCCTGTTCTCTTTATATATGGGGCATATGTCTTTGGCTATGGTTGGTTATTTTTTGTGCTTCTTCTAACTCGACGGATAACTTGTCGTTTCCGTTTGTGTGGTTGTTAACGATAGTTGGTGAAATGTGACTTTGTGCTTATGTTTCAGCTTATTAAATCGATTTGTTTTGTTACCAAGTGGTGCTAACACCACTGTGTAGCAAATCCTGCAGATGGCGTGTTTCTGTTCCACGTCAAACTGTCGAACTTTTACCAGACAACAGAATTTGATCTCCCCTTTTTGCTCACCAAACGCGGCTTCCCTCCCGCCGCCATCTTTACTCGCACACGAGAGTCTATGCTTGCGCACCAGGTACCACAAACAGGAGGGCGCTTGTCATTCAAAACACAAGACAAAATAAGAGTTAACTTGCAAAACGTAACGTGCAAAATAACCGGGTTTTTTTTTCTCCATTTATTTTGTTTTTGTAATCATTAGGAGCTGAAATCACATAAAAATGTGATTAATTGCACAGCCCTACTATGTAGACTACAACCATCCAGGAAAAATGACCAGAACGACGTTATCTGTGAGTCGGGCAGGCCAAACGCTCTGCTTCTGAGACGCTCCCGATGTGGTGTGACACATCCGCGCCTGGTGAAATTTTGGGGTCATAGCGAGGGATTGACAGGCTGGGAATCAAAAGAAGGATGGGAAATATTAATAATTATTATATATAACTATTTTTTATTTAAATTTCAAAATAAATGACATACATTCTACAGACAATGGTGAACGAAGCATAATTGAAACAGCGTGTCAGTTCCCCCCAAATCTCCCAACCACCCCCAACCCAACCCAGATCGGGTCCGAACCAGACGGGGGACAGACAACACAGACCCACACACACAGGCAGACACACACCAGCAAGGGCGCACAACATCCAAAAGACTGACATCGTTGTTGACGTGACAGCTGACAGTCTAGGAGGAACTCGGTCCTCCAAGTCGGGAAATAAGCTGAGGGAGTCAACTAATCCTAGGAAGGGGTTCCATGTCTCCAGGAATGTCGAGATAGAGCCTTTCAGAGATGATCTAAGCTTCTCAAGCTTCAAGTTGTTGAGCACCTCCTTTTAATCCAGCGGTCGTGTGTAGGAGGGGGGGGGGCGAGAGAGCCTCCAGTTGAGCAAAAGGGAGGTCAGCATCAGAGGAAATGCCGAAAACGGCTGACAAAGGGTTAGGGGGGATAGTGGGATCATAAGCTCTGCTCATGGTGTCAAAAATGCTCATCCAGAAGGTTGTTCATTTAGGGCAAGACCAGAACATATGATTATGGTTGGCAGGGGGGGGGGGAATACTGTTTTAACAAGAATTTCTAATTGACATCCACTGAGTCAAAATTCTTATGTTCTTATTAGTTAGCTTGTTCTTGTTTCCTAACTGCATCGCTAGTTATAGTTACAGAATACAGTTTTACTAATATTTTTCTTTCTCCTCCCCCTTCGCCTTCTAATCTCTCTATCTCTCTCTGGCAGGGGACTTCCAGATTGGGATTAGAAGGTTTTCAGATCTGCAGAATTCCAGGTGAGGTTTACAATCATTTCTCATTCTAGAACAGATGTATTTCATTCATATGGATTCATAACAATAATAATAATTATACATTGGATTTATACAGTGCTTAAAGATGCTTTACATACATTCATGAATAAGTTCTTTCTCCAGAGGGAGAAGCCTTTTCTATTTTTTTTTTTTTTATTCCTTTCGCTGATTACGTTCTCAAAATTCAAACATTTCCTCTTAATGCAGCCATGTCAGAATTGCTATAAGACCGCTATAATAACTTTTAATATTGATTCAAAACGTACTTCTTTCCTCTTGTCCTTCCGTACCTTGCCCTGCTCCACCTCTCATTTCCTCCTCTCATTCTTCTTTGTCCTCTTCATCTAGGTGTCTTCTTTTGGGATGTCCAGGCTAGGTGGCCTCAGGGGGCTCGGCCCCGAAACACAGACCGCCGGCGGAGACACTTCCACTGCTGAGCGACTACACGAGCCTCTACACATGGATACATCCATGTGTAGAGACACCTGCACAGCTGCTTGAAAGAGAGAACTGACCAGGCAGCACCTTTTGAACCGGATATTCAGGACCCAGCTGGTCCTCGGACAGGGATCACCTGTGCGGGTGTTAGCTTTTATTCAGCCAACTTCCATTTATCCCTTTTTAAGTCCCCTAATATTTTGCATTTCATCCATCAAGTAATCATCTATCCCTTCCCTCTTTCCATTCAGTCATCTTGAGAGTGCTGAGATTTTGCGCTGCAGAGCTAGAAGTGGTGAGCAGGTAATGGATGATGCTCGCCATGGTGACCTAGTGTAAATGGCTATTCCTTCGCACAGCTCAGTGCCTGTATCTACTGCTCAACCTTCCTCCTCCACTCCCCCTTCCTCTCACCCCTACTCCACCTCTCTGCTCTCCTTCCCTGTTCACCGCTGCTGCTTGCTGCCCAGTCCTGCCTCCCCCCTCCAACACCATGGTAGGTGCAGGCTTGGGTGTGTGGAAGCTAATGCGAGGTGTCCGCCAGCTGGAGCTTCACCGCCTCATCCTGGCACTCATCATCTTCTGCTTACTGTCCATGGCCTTCCTAGCTTACTATGTGTCCAACAGCCCCAAAATCAAGGAGGCCCCCCCTTTACCCTTCAGTGACTGTGGTGGAGGGGGTGGGATGTCACCGGGAGTGAGTACTGGGGCCGCTGGAGGAGGGCCAGGTGTCCAGAGGGCACCACTTTTCCTTCCCCAGCGTGAGGGCCGACTACGACAGGTAAAGGCGGTGGACAATTCCAGGACAGAGCCCGTGGTTCTGGTGTTTGTAGAGAGCATCTACTCCCAGCTGGGCCAGGAGATTGTAGCCATATTAGAGTCTAGCCGCTTCCACTACCGGACAGAGATTGCTCCTGGTAAAGGAGACATGCCCACATTGACGGAGCATAACCGTGGTCGCTACACACTGATCATCTATGAAAATGTGTTGAAATATGTCAATCTGGATGCGTGGAACCGTGACTTGCTGGACAAGTACTGTGCTGAGTATGGAGTGGGTGTCATTGGCTTTTTCAAAGCTAACGAAAACTCTCTTCTCAGTGCACAGCTCAAAGGTTTCCCTCTCTTTCTACACTCACACCTGGGACTCAGGGACTACCGCATCAACCCCAATGCTCCGCTACTCTACATCACCAAGCCCAACCAGGTGGAGCAGGGCTCTTTACCAGGGGATGACTGGACCATTTTCCAGTCCAACCACTCTACCTATGAACCAGTGCTTCTGGCCAGCACCAAGTCCTCTGACGCACTGGCACATTTTGGACCCAGCCCCTTGCGGGCTCTCCACGCCACAGTGATCCAGGACTTGGGGCTCCACGATGGCATTCAAAGAGTTCTCTTTGGAAACAATCTCAACTATTGGCTTCACAAGTTGGTGTTTGTAGACTCCATCGCCTACCTGACAGGGAAGAGGCTGTGCTTGTCTTTGGACCGCCACATCCTGGTGGACGTGGATGATATATTCGTTGGCAAGGAGGGAACCCGGATGAAGGTGTCAGACGTGGAGGTGGGTGAGCCATAATCACACAAGAGACCACAAATTATCAAAAATGAACTCAAGTTGCTTCTCACGGTGTGTAATGGTTGATTCATGTTAATAGAGTTGGGTCGATTTCCATTTCCAGTTGGGTCGATTTCCAGTTTCACCGGTCCGGTGGACGAGGTTAAACGGGTTTGATTTTATCAGTTTTCTTATTATTTTATTTATTTAGTTAGTAGTGTGGTAGCTCCATGCAAAAATGCTGAAAAAAAAGCAAAAACTGCTGAGGATTAGTGACCACCGTCATACACTCACGTGTACGTCGTGTACATGGATGTAGAAAGAACATAGCTCCGATGTGGTAACTACTTTTGCCATGTTGCTGTAGCTTAGCTTGCTACAATAATTTGGAGGTTAAGGTTCAGTGTACTGAACCTTCATTTAAGTAAGTAAGTCAAATGTATTTATATCTCGCTTTTCACTATTTAAAAAAAAAAAAAAGTGCTTAACATAAAACAGATGCATATTAAAACAGAGTGCAATTGAAACCAAAAGGTAATACATACAAATAAAGTGCGGAGAGGTCATCCAAAGACCTGAAGTAGGTCTTCAACTGATTTTAGAGTCTACAGAGACAGCAGACCGTATTGGACGAGGCAGAGCGTTCCAGAGTCTCGGCTCTGTGGACTCAAAAGAACGGTCCCCACGGCTCCCAAGTCGGGTGTGAGGACAGGTCAGGAGATTGGAAATGTTGGACCTTGGGGGGGGCATGCTGATAAATACGGTTGCAGTTGGTCAGCCACACTGACTGCAGGTGACTGGCGTGTAATGATCTGTATGTAAGAAACTGAATCCTATATTTGACGGGTGTGAGACCGTCTAGATGACCTTGTAAGCAGTGTCGGGCAAATTACTCAGGAAGTGTAATATGTTACGCTTTACTAATTACTCTTTAAAAAAGTAATTATCAAAAAAATTTGTGTCAAAAGTAATTAATTATGTTTTGCCCCCCCAAAAAAACAAAAAACAAAAACAAATATTACAGGAACGGAGTAAACAATCAGCCAAATAACTGCAAACTGCATTCAGGCTGTTACTGTATGTTACGAAGACTAAAATCACCAAAAGTCAATCTTGATTTATATTCTTATACTGGAAATGCACAGTAGGTGCATTAAAACCTGCGTAGGAAAAACCCAACGTTGATCATCGCTTCAATCTGGCTCAAACTAGTTATGAGAGCGCCTCATCGTGGTATTCACCGTCAGACATTTTCTTGTGAAAGCTTTGCAGAGGTACTTCTTCGCTATCTACTGTTGGTTTACCAAGGAGTATGCAGGTCTTCAGCCATGATCATCCAATGAGAGCACACATCTGATTACAAAGTAGGGGAATGGTACGTTTTGGCTGTCGTGTTGCTAACATTATCTTTCACTCTGAAGTTAGCAAAATAATAGACCATTCAATATAACTTTAACTTTATTTGTATTCCCTGTTGAGTTTGTATGAATGCAATGCTATTTGGCAACTAAATGGTGAAGCTCTGGTGTCAGACCTTCACTTCAGCATGTGAATGCACCACCAGGAAGGATTCACAGATCACTCTGCGCTTATCACACTAATGAAAACCACTCCTAATGAAAACCAATGCCTGTGTGTGTTTTTAGTGTAATGCATTAGCTACTGTATGCTGAGTAAGCTTCGAGTTGATTTGATATTGCACTAAAATGAAGTGAAACCAATAGGCCCCTGGTTGTGAGAAAACACATCAGTGCCACTTGCATGAATTGTTAATGGGTTGTCAGTAGAGATGGTCCGATACCATTTTTTGCTTCCCGATACTGATTCCGATACCTGAACTTGCGTATCGGCCGATACCGAGTACTGATCTGATACCAGTGTGTCATACATTTTATTATGTTTTAACAACTGTATACTACTATCCCTGTATGGATGTGATATTATTTCTATCTTTGTCGGTCTGGCTCAGGTTAAACTCTTTGTGAAACTGCAGTTTGCAGTTTGACAGTCAGTTATAACGGAAAAAGAACATAAATAAACTACTTTTAACATATTTTTTGCTTTAGGGCTTTATTACGTGGTATCGGATCGGTGCATAAACTCCAGTACTTCCCGATGCCAGCGTTTTAGGCAGTATCGGAGCCGATACTGGTATCGGAACATCTCTAGTTGTCAGTAAGTTGTTCACACATAAAGTTTTACTGGGCATATTGTGCAAAATTGGTATAGTGTGAAGAGATTTGGAATGAATGAGTCATGCTTTAAAGTTGTCAAATATTTTTGTCAGCTATCCATACAAGTAAAAAGCTAGATGTATATTAAGGACACTCTTGTAGTCTTATTCTATTGTTAACTGCTGCACTTAGAAAAGATCTGACAAATTGTCACCACACGGGGTATGACGCCTACATTAGAAGACTTTACCAACATGGAGAAGAGAAAACCAAAGTGTAACAAGTCTAAACCAGCAGCCAGATATGTGAGAATGGTGAGGTAGAATTTATGGTTATTATATGTTGGCTTTGACAACTGTTTAGCCTGTATTTGGCTTGGTTGTACATGCACGTGCCAATGCAAATCTGAACTCTTGTTAAATGTTATTTCCAACACTGCCTTCTCCTTATTGAACAAAGCATGGAGCTCTACAATGGTTTGCAGGTAGCACAGGGGCTCAGTAGTTTGGACTGTCTCAAAGAGTAAGCTCCTGGGTTCAAATCCAGCCCTGGTCCTCACTGTGGGTTTCTTTCAGGCATAGGCGCCGATACCGTGGGTGCTCCGGAGCTCGAGCACCCAGTGCCAGACTGCCAGTAGGCTACATTCATTTAAAATTAAACATTGCATATGGTGCCAAGTGGAGCGTCTGTCATAGTGTGCCTAGGCTACTAGACAGGTGGAACTGATTCTTCATTTCCCACGAAGGTGATCGTGGTTACGTGTTCATCTCCAACCCTCTCTGTAACCCTCTCTTCTGAAATGCAACATTGCAAACATTTTTTGACTACTTTCTTTTTTAAAGGGCGTGCGCCCGTGAGCACCCACGGAGGAAAACATAAATCGGCGCCTATGCTTTCAGGCAGTCAGGATGAAAGACACCCAGGTCAGATAATTTGTAAACTAAATTGCGGTTGTCAAAGAAATATCGGTGTAAAAGAAAGTGACTGGTTGTCCTGTGATATCCCTGACCACGATGTACCCTGCCTGTCGCCCATCGCACATTTCAGTCTTGACACCCAGGTGAGGTCTTGTCTATTAAAGGATAACCCCCTCAAATGGGACACAGCTATTGTGTATCCATCAGAAAAAGTTTAACAATTCATGGTTTGGGGGTGTTATGCCTCCACCAGGCTAGTGCTGGGCGATACGGAGAAAAATCAGATATCACAAGATTCTTGCCCAAATACCTCCATATCGATATTGCGATGATATTGTTGGGTTGACAATTGGTGCTTTCACAAAATATTTTCACAATGAGATTTTTGATAAACAAGCATCAATCATGTGGATTTAATGACTAAGTGGGTAAAAGCAAATAATAGAACAGCTATAACAGTCTGGTAAGTTCAGAAAATGACAAAATCTACAGTAATGCAGCCTTTAAATCCAGGAAAACACTTTTTATATTCTGATATCCAAAATCTAAGACAAGATCTAGTGTCTTATCACGATATCGATATAATATGGATATATTGCCCGGCCCTACTTCGGATACTGAATCGGTGACACTGATCCTAAACTGTGGTGATTATAAATCTGCTGTGCTGCCGGGTTGAAGATGTGTCAGTATCCATGTTTTGCCAAAGATTACACTTCTTACCCTTTTTTATTAAATTCCTTCAAACTCTTTACTACATGTATATTATGCAAACTGGACAGACGTGAATGTTAACTGCAACTCGACTCATTGGCTGTGGCTGTCAAACGATTCATTTTTTCTTGATCGCGATTAATCGCTGAATTTCTATAGTTAATCGCGATTAATCGCATGATTTTATCACATGATTAAAATTCTATTTTGCATTTCAGAACAGTTTAAGTACATATTAACAATGGAAAGCAGTTATTACCAGTGGATCTTGATTGGGAATCGAATGAATGCAAAGAAAGTGACTTTATGAACTTGACTTTAAGATTTGTATTTGTTTATTATTTATTTACTGTAAACAAAAGAAACGTGTGAATCTGTCATTATTGCACAATTCAGAACATGCCAACCGTAGCACTTCTTTAAGACCCGAGTCCTCTACGATGCTGACAGGTCTGCAGTTAGTTGCCACCCATTTTGCAAGAGCTGTAGTCATTTTTTTGGGATTTGGTTTCATCCGCAGGTCGGCAAGTAGTAGCACTCTCCAAAATACTGCTTTGCCTGAGTGGGTAGCATCAACCTGAGTCACGTTAATATGCTTAGCTCGTAGGTGGTAGCTCAAGCTTGACGTGCTTCGTGATATTTTAATTTGGCTTTACACAACGTGCAAATGGCTTTGGACTTGTTTACTGAGCCGTCTGGGAGTTTTGGAAAATAAAAAGCGCCATTCAGAATTGTATTGCTGCTGTGTTTCTCCATCATGCCTGCAGCCTGCAGCAGCAGGATGTGTTAGGAGGAAGTGGCAGTTTGATGATAAGTAAAGGTGCTGCAAAGGGTCAAAATAGTAGCCTAGCCCCAAGAGGCCGTAGATTCTAGTGATTTTAGAACAGCTAAGGGGCGTTGTTAGGCACGACGCAAAGCAGAGTGAAGTGTAAAAAAATAACAATAATTATTATTATAATTATAATAAATTAATAAATGGCGGGATACGATTGAGATTTTAAAAAAAATAACGCGTTATGCTTGGCCCGTAATCGCATCGCGATTAACGCGTTAATGCTGACAGCCCTAATTAACATATATGTTATATATTTTTTTTTATTTCCTCTTCAGAATATTAACACTTACTGTAAAGTTTGGGTTTTGTCAGAGGGGCTCCATACTGATCTCCAGAATGATCTGTAAAATAGCATATTGCAGAAATCGGCATAAAGACATCTGTATCAACAGTAGTATATTAGTTTATTTCTCATCCAGCACCATAAAATGTCAGTTGTTACTACATGTGACTTGGGGCTCGTCAGATCATTGTGGTTAAGCAGCAATGGTTAATCACAGTGAATTGAAACTATAAAATAATGTCACTGAGTAAGTGTGAGGTGTTTTTTCATCCTTTCACAGGCGTTGCTCAACACTCAAAACAAGCTGAGAGCACTGGTCCCTGATTTCACCTTCAATTTGGGATTTTCTGGAAAGTTCTATCACACAGGTAGGAAACCTCTGCCATTATTCTATCAACAAAGCTTTCTGTTTAAAACGTTATGTTATAGTACAGCTCTGGATCTGTGTATCTGGAGGGGTGGGAATCGATTGGCACCTCACGATTCGATTCAGAGGCCGTCAACGGCGAAATAAAAGCCTCTTATTTCCGAGAGCGGTCTGAGAGACCTCCAGCTCACAGCGGGGTCTCTGAGCACGACTGGCCGAGTGACGAGCTAGCGGCCGGGGCAGGCGCCTGTATCCTGTAAATCTAAACTGTTCATTTCTCGCCTAAAACGTTGTCAGACGTGAATTTAGTGATGAATAAGATGGCGAAAATTGTTAAAGTTGTCCCGTTGTTGGTCTGTCTGTACCGGAAACCCGACCCTCGTTGACCTAGGTTCATATGCTGAAAAGGGAACAGAGAAAGGAGCTGAAAGAGTTACAGGAACTGTGGCCAGAGGAACTTAAAAATCCCCAAATTGGTTCAGTCACAACACCAGAAAAAAAGGGTTCTAGGAATTTTATATTCTAGGAACTGCAAAAATCTCTCCGGTCGGAAAGCGGCTCTAGACACAAAGCAGCTAGACAAAGCTTAGATTTTGACATATATTTGTCACACACAAGTTTTAATGAAGTGTTTTGTCTACTGAGGTTTTTATTGCGTAGTTATTCCATGCTTAAGCCTTAAACATGGTTGTGAAAGTCCCCTTCTCTCCCAGTAATCCTCCACGTCAGAGGCCCAGTCATGTTTAAAGGTGGAGAATTGGCTTCTTAGAACATGAGACATGAGGTGGTCAGATGTCATGTGATAAAGTAGTTGAACAGCCTAGATGTGTTTTGCCTAATTATTTTATGTCCGTCTTATTAGATCATGTATGTGTATATATACAAAACTGGCCTTTTGGCCATTTTTGTGTGGTTCTTTTTTCCTGCACTCTTGCCTAAACTCTTAAGTTGTTGTCCATTATCCCATCCTCTGATTTGTACTTGTCTGGAGACAGTAACTTTTAAATCAATAAATATTTATTTATTTATTGTTAAATCGATTATTAACTTATCAGAATCGATTATTTTTCCCACCCCTATGTATCCCACCCAAAGCAAATTGTAAACTTGGGAGAATTTACTGAAAACTAATATTAACCACACTAAATGATACAATTCAAAATAACTATGCCAAACCAATATTCTAACTTAAGTATAAAAACTTAATAGTTGATATGTAAATATGCTAATGGCTAAAGACTCTTTCCAGCAAATTCTTTACAGCCTGACAGGTTTCACTCAGGACCTAAAGGTCCCTAAAGAGACTCCTGGCTACTGTAGAAAGATCACCACTGCCTCACATTTACTTTCCCAATCAACCTTTTCTCTAATGAATCATTTTAACAAAGTTGAATGGTGATAATTCAGCAGTTTTTTTTCTCTGAGTGGAACCAATAACAAATCGAGGTCATCATGTATCATTACCAGTACCAGTCTGACAGCATTGCTATCTTTTTCACAAATTTAGATCGTCACCCCTTACCGGAGCTCATTGGAATAATTGTACGTAAAGTACCATGAGGCAGGAGATTGCTGTGGCACTCAAAACTGAGTGACGCACTCCATGTGATACTGACACTGGCATAGAAAGGATGTTTTTAGTGGATCAGGCCACATTCATCATGCTGAAAGTGTATGTGTGCACACGCTTGTATGTGTGTTTTTTAGGCACTGATGAAGAGGATCGGGGAGATGACATGCTACTGCAACATAGGATGGACTTCTGGTGGTTTCCTCACATGTGGAGCCACATGCAGCCTCACCTCTTTCACAATGTCAGCGTCTTGGCTGAGCAGATGAGGCTCAACAAGATTTTTGCTCAGGTAAGCAGCCCAAATACACTGCAGACATGGCCCGTGTCACAGTGTGTGACTACATGACTTGCTTATGGCTACACGGAGAGGAAAAGGAGTATGTAGCCGTGTGGTTCCAAAATAGTCATGGGTACAGGACTAGTGTCAGCTTTAACGAGTATTTAGATCTAATAGACCTGTTGTAGACGTTTGTAGAGACTGCACTGACCGAAATGTTTGTTGGGTATGTATTAGGGGTATCGCAATTTGGGTTTTAAAATAGAAAATCTAATAAGCTTTCGATTTCGACTTTCCAATTCAAAAGCAGGATCGGCGATTCCCCCCTGTATTTTTTCTCTATTCACACCCGGCATAAAGAAAAAAAACGACACAGAGTAGCTTACTGGATGGTAGCATGCAGCTAAAGACACAGGGTTAACGTTAACACCACAGCTGGAGTTGGAGATGACGGAGAAACAGCAGAAAATCCCCCTGCTTCCCTGAAGTCACCGTGGTGGCAACCTTCCCTGTGAGTGAGTTATGTAAACAAATGACGAAGGGGCTCCAACGGGACTTCATGGTGCGTTCATGTGCACTTTGCTAAACTGGGTGGTGGCGCAGTGGATATGACACATACATGGTGTGGGAGATCCCGGTTCAATTCCCACTGCGATACATCATCCAGTGTGTCCCTGAGCAAGACACTTAACCCCTAGTTGCTCCAGAGGCGTGCAACCTCTGACATATATAGCAATTGTAAGTTGCTTTGGATTAAAGTGTCAGCTAAATGACATGTAGTAGTGGTGGTAGTAGTAGTAATAAACTAATGGTGCGTTTAATTGCACTTGTTTTTTAGAAACTCAAACTGTACCCTTCTACCATCTCGTGGTTCTTAGTGAAGCAGTCGAAGATTTTATTGAAAAATCAAAAAGTCAAATCGTGGATTTGGAGAATCGTGAGACCCCTAGTATTTATACCATCAGTACACACCTGTGTATGTGCTTCCTTGCTGCTTTGCGCTTTTCTTTCCTGACTATATCTTTCTCTTGACATTCTTGCCTGGCCTCTGCTACCTCCTCATTTGCCCACCTCCTGTCCTCTCTCCAGGAGCATGGCATCCCAACGGATATGGGCTATGCAGTGGCTCCGCACCACTCTGGGGTGTACCCAGTTCACAGCCAGCTCTATGAGGCCTGGAAGTCTGTGTGGGCCATCAAGGTGACCAGCACTGAGGAATACCCTCATCTGAGGCCGGCTCGATACCGCCGTGGCTTCATCCACAATGGCATCCAGGTCAGTCCACAGTCTGCTCCCTCTAAACCTCCTTCTCCACACTGACGCACTTTTTTGTTCAAAAACTAAAGTAGACGTGAAAGTGATAATGAAACATAGCAGCTCTCACAGCTGAGCTGTCTTATTTCTGTGCGGCCTTGTGAAGACAGTTTAGCAGGAAATAGTTCTCTGTAAAAACTGCACAACAGGGTTTGTGGTTTAACTTGAATAACAGTGACATTATTTCAAAAAAATCACTTTGAGCCATTCACATGTACATTTTGGATGCTTCGAGCACCACAATTCCATTTACCTCAATTCTATTAGGCTCAGCAGAAAGCAAAGGCACTTCACTTTAATCATCACACAGACAAAGCCAAGGAATGATCTGTAAGGATTTTGTTTTCAGGACAGCATGGTAACAAGGCTGAGTTTACAGGGTTAGCAGTATGTCACATAGCCATCAGTGTCACATATGGCATAATAAATGAGGATTCTTAGTACTAAGTTGGACAGAGAAACCTGCACACTCAGGAGCATGGCGCATAGATGCAGGGGTACAGTTTCAGGACACCTCATAGAGTGCTGGTTCCTGTTTATCTAGTCTGAACGCTGTGCAGTTCCAGTGTATTATGAAGTGCAGTACCCAAAGCAAACAAAGGATTAAAAATGGATCAGGCTTTAACTATTGCTAAAAAAACATCCAGTATTCTACTGGCTTACCCCTGACTAATTACTCAGCTAAAAATGTCCACAAAGAACGAACACACACACACACACACACACACACACACACACACACACACACACACACACCCCTACCCCTAATGATCTCCCTGTGTGTTTTTTAGGTGTTGCCCAGGCAGACCTGTGGTCTGTTCACCCATACCATCTTCTATAATGAATACCCAGGAGGCTCAAAGGAGCTGGACAAGAGCATCAGAGGAGGAGAACTCTTCCTCACTGTCCTCCTAAACCCTGTACGAAAAACTACTCCCCCATGCACCCACCACAGCTGTACAGTACATTTTATACTTGGACTCAAGTTGCAAAAATGAGGACTTGTGACTCGACTTACTTTAGAGTGGAAAGCCTGAAGACTTGACTTGAAGGCAAAACAATTGCCAAAGGCAATATTGTGCATATTTATTTCCTTTTGGGCTCTGCCAAAATGTCATGTAGAATTATTAACATAAGAGGATGCGTCTCCTTAACCTTCTGCACACTTTCAATTGCAGCTGCTGGCAACAAATGAACACATACTTTTTTTTTTTTTTTTTCTTTTTTTTTTTTGTGAGTTCCTGGTTTTAGTTATTTAAAGAGCTCTTTTTTTCAGTTTTGTCAAAAATGTAAACTTAAAAAAAGAAACTATTCATTGTGGACGTACAATACGATGTTTGTTAAATATAATCTCTGCATTTAACCCATCCTAAGGATGCTAGGAGCAGTGGACAGCCACATAGCAGCATCCGGGGAGCAACTTGGGGTTGGGGGCAGCTACTGCGTCAGGAATTTTGAATTATATTTACTGATTGTCAACCACACACAGTGTTATTGGCTTTGAATCTTGCAGCGTTGCTAGGTCGTATCAAAGGTTCATCCCGTTAACTGGAGCAGTGAACAATGTTTCCATTGCATGAGAACCTTATGGGATGGGAGTGCTTGTTCCAGGTATTAGTCAACCCCTCTGGTGTTACCAGGGAAACTTGAGTTATGGCTTATGAAAGACTTTAGATTTTGATTTAAAAAAGCATGAAATTATAAATGAATGGTCTTAAAAGAAATGAGTTGGCAGTTGACCATGGTATAAGCGGGATAATGCACTTTGAGGTTGTGCTTTTTAAAGATCATTTTTTAAGGGCATTTTAGGCCTTTATTTCCACAGGACAGATGAAGACATGAAAGGGGAGAGAGAGGGGGGGAATGACATGCAGCAAAGGGCCGCTACATATATGTGTGCCTGCTCTACCAACTGAGCTAACCTGGCGAGGTTGTGCTTTTTGACTGGCAAAATCCCATCTCACAGACTTGAAACTGGACTTGAGACTTGACTTTAAAAAAACAAACCGTTCTTTCCATACACACACACACACCAAGTTATTTTGATTGTTTGTTTTTGATTGTAATTTGTAATATGATATCCTTTTGTTGTGTTCTGCATGTTTAAATGTGTGACCTTAATTGTGGTCATTACTCTGCTTTGAAACACTAACAGATCATTTCTCACTTGTGGCCAACATGTTTCTATGTGAACCCTCTGCTCTCTGTTGAGGTCATAGTTGGTCATTTTCTAGTCTAGACTCCTTCTGGTTTGGGTTCAATGACATGTTGCTCTGACAACAGCTCAGGTAAATGTTCAACTGACTTGTAAAGTACATTGTGCCCTCTCAATTCAGATCAGTATCTTCATGACACACCTGTCTAACTATGGCAACGACCGGCTGGGTCTGTACACCTTTGAGTCTTTGGTGAAGTTTGTCCAGTGTTGGACCAACCTCAGGCTGCAGACGTTGCCCCCCGTCCAGCTCGCTGAGAAATACTTCCAGATCTTCCCTGAGGAGAGAGACCCTCTCTGGCAGGTCAGAATATTGATTTTTGTTTTGGAAAGCTTACATTTGACTGTTTTTGAAATCAGTCCTTCCAGAATAATGCAGAGCTTTTTTGTGATTGTTGTTGGCAAAAATCCTTGATTATGCGGCACGTTTTCTTAAAAAATGTGATGGAATATGCAGGATATTTATGCAATGAAATTGCGGGAACTTGCAAAAACTGCGGTGTCATCGTGGCTTCATCGCGGGGTTTTAAGCTTTTGATGATGTTCACGTCGTAATTACATCACTTCATAACGTCGCTTCATAACGTCGCTTCATAACGTCGCTTCATAACGTTCCCATGGCAACAGGGGGAAAATGGCTGCTCTTGTGTGAAGTAAACGCAACATTTTTCAACTTTCTGCTAAGATATATGGGACTGTTTTGCAACGAAAATGCGGGGATTATGAAATCATGCAAGCCGCGCGTATTTTGCGCGGAAATGGGCAATTTATGCGGCGGATTTGAAAAAAATGCGGCCCCCGCATAAATATGCGGACTTTGGCTGATTATGCATTGAATTATGCGATCGCATAATCAGGTTTTTTTGGAGGGACTGTGAAATGTGCTGTATTTTCAGAGGAATAGCTGTAATGTTGTCCTTGTCTAAATCCCCTTGAACAGTTTAGTTCTTCCTTTACATCATAGTAAATCATTAATTGGTGGACATTTGACTATGTGAGTAGCAGAATAAATACAGATAGTGAGTCGTAAACAATACTAAATGTAGCAGGAACACTGGAATGAAAGCATAGTGTTGAACATTTAATCTTCATGTGAAATATCTTTCAGAACCCTTGTCATGACAAGCGACACAAAGATATCTGGTCTAAAGAAAAGACCTGTGACCGACTCCCCAAGTTCCTCGTCATTGGACCACAGAAAACCGGTACCACACTCTCTCTATCCCCATTTTCATCTATATATTTGTCTATATACAGTATATCTAACTTGTTTATTGTAAATGTCTTGTCTTTACTCAAGGCACTACAGCGCTTCATTCATTCCTGAGCCTCCACCCAGCAGTCACCAGCTCATTCCCCAGCCCCACCACCTTTGAGGAGATCCAGTTCTTCAGTGGAGCAAGCTATGACAATGGGATTGACTGGTAAAGACAGGAATATCATTACCATACACTGACTTCAGAAAGTCCTCAAAACACAATGTGGCTTCAATTTGAATTCATTTTTTTGTGGTGCATCTTTCTTTCAATTTCTTATTTTCTAAGGTTCAATTTGGCGCGACTGGTGCTTGCATGGGCTTAAAGGATAAAGTCTATCTTAATATAATACTCACATGACATTCACACACTGAAAGGGTAACAGTGGGTAATCATTCCTCCTACCCATCCTGGCAGTGAAGTGACACAGCTACACTAAAAGAGGTGGGACAAAATCCACAATCCAAAGTTACAGTCCTAGTACAAAATTCCCTCTTTGTGTTTCCTTGCTGACCCGCAGTGGAGGGATATCTCCTGGTAGACGCATGCAGGCTTGTCGCTGGTATACTACATGCGACTGCCACTAAAGACCAAATGCAATAAACAACCTCAAACATTAAGCCAAAGCTTCAAAACAGATGATTGAATGAAGCTAACTTTGACCAGTCAGATTAACGAATAATACGACATAAATCAAACTCTTGCCAAAGCCAGTTGGGTGAAAAGCGAAAAAATCTTTTCAATTTAGAAAAGCCTTCAGTATTGTTCTTTGCTCTTCTTTCAATAAAGAAATACTCTCCAATTCAGATATAACTGATGCTATTGCAGCATCTACGCTTACCTCTTGAGGAGCTGCCATTGTTGTTTTGAACGGCGGTACAGCATACACACCTAAATCACGCCCGTAGCTCCTCACTGGATGCCGATTGGTTCGAGCCACTGGTGGTTGAAGCCTGATGAGATGGATTTGTGTGACCTCCCTTTACAGTTCACATTACACTTGGCAGCAGCTAACGTTAGCCTACTATAAGCTGTCAGCTGGCTTAAACGCGGTTAAAATGCTGAAAGCTAAACGGTCTAACGTGTGGCTGTATTTCACTGGGAAGGATTCCAACACCGGGAAGTTCAACAGTCTGTAGCTCAAGACACAGTGTAGCCTAGCTGCCCTTTAAGACATTATGGTCACTGTCGGAGTTGCCTGAGAAACGACACAGACGGGACTTAATGGTGCGTTCAATAGCACCTCATAAGCTCATGGTGTATTCC